>NW_026055505.1:600000-800380 GCF_023757995.1 Alternaria metachromatica
AAGGAGGGGTCGCCGATTGTGAGGCTGTTGTCTGTGGAGGCGTATCGGACGGCGTTGACGTCGACGGAGGCGGATACGGCGTAGGATGTCTTTACTTGGATGGTACCGGGGGCTTGCTCCGGAGGGGCGGTTGCGACGTGTATCCAGCCTGCTACTCTTCTGTATGGTCCGTCGAGTTGGTGGACGGCTTCTTGGATGCTGAGCTCGCTTGTTTGACCAAAGTCGTGGTGTTCGGTTCGGACATTGTAGTCTTTTCCGCACTTGGATGGCCATCGAATTGGGAAGGATTGTTTGGGTGCTGTGGGTGGCGCTGCGGCGGATGGTGAGGGCCATGGGACGGCGATGAGACTGGGCTTGTCGGAGTCGTCGTCGATGAAGCCCTCGGGGTGGGCGGCGTCACCCTGTGCGGACTGCGCTGAAGATAGAGAGGTAGTGGCAGAGTTCTTGATGGGTATGTTAGTATGATAAAGTAGATCTTTGGAAATATCTACTAACCTGTCTATCCCTTCGGACTGATACCGCAGCAACCATGAGGGCCAACATAGCAGACACGAGCATCATGGCAAGTACCGTGCCGACCACCTTCAACCATGTCTTCTTGAGGCATTGCGACCTAAGACTCCGTCTTCCGTACTGCTCTTCCTTGTAACTCGCATCGCGGGCTTCTCGTCCATCAAAGGAGAGCAGCCTGGCGCCTTCTTCGCCACTCAATCGACTCGTGTAAAGACCAGGTGTAGTAGCTTCGAGGTAAGTAGGCGGCGGCCTCTCATCCGTCCCAGCCTCTTGTCCCACAAAAGCCTCCATAAGCGGTGTCGAGCGGTCATTATACGGCGATGGCTCGATGGTGATCTGAGGCCTCGAGGACCGACTGTTCGCTGACGCAGTATCGATGTACATGATTTCTGGTTGAGATGGAGATTTTGGGTGAATATAGCAAAAGAATGAGTATGTAATAAAGATTGTAACGTGCGCACGCGCAAAGAATGGACCGAACCAGGGTATCAAGAATGTACAAGCAACAAGGAGAGGAAGAGGATGTGGAGGTCAAGAAAGAGGCCAGGCAGCCATCGATCTAAGTAATTATCCCAAGCTCAGGCATTCAAAGCTTGATCTGCAACTCCAAGGACTGGGCCGACATATTGTGCTGCTACAGATTTGTTTCGGTGCTGGAAACGCTGCATGTTTGATGTTGGCTTGGCGAGGGTGTGTGCAAGCGAACTGCCGTTGCTTCCAGAATCTCTAGCAACCCATCCTTTTGCTGTTTCGATTGAACGTGTTTTTAGATACTATCAACGCGTGATGAACAGTCGCATCTCATGGCGGGATGTCTCTGGTGAGGAAAAGCGCAGAGGTTGTCGCTCTTAAGCTTGGGGAGGAGAGGTCGTGGTTGGTGTTGTTGGAGGCGTTGTCGGACGATGGGGACGCTAGGCTAGGGGCTTGCAACGCTGTCGATCAGGCACTTGGCACCTCGGTACAGGCCTACGGCAGCACGCAGATATGCCTGAATTTGACTGGAGTCAACGTGGCGAGTGTTCTAAAAGACAAGAACTGTAAGATGTCTAGGAGCTTATAGGATACTGCGAGTAGATATCTGTCCGCCATTAATTCCCGCTGGCGGAGTTGAAACTACTTATACATTAACGTACCTAGATATATGCAGTAACAATATATAGAAAACCTTCACCTTGTGTGGCCTAATCCATCCGTTTCAATCATGGTCAAATTCAGATTTCGCACGAGCAAACAACGACGGCAATATTGAAGTGCGCAAGCACGAAATGCTTCCTGTTCGAATTTGCTGCGCAAAAACGTGATTGCGTGCTGTCCCGGACATCATGTCTTATGACCGGGTAATTGGGTGGTTCGACGTGCATACTCAAGCCTCAGTCGAGGGAACATCATTGGATTGGTTTATATGAAAGCGTCGCACAAGTTCGTATATGAAGTTCAGCTGAGTGAGCGTCGAAATATGTATATACGAGGACAGTCTCGTCTGGTAGCGTGTTTTCTTGCAAGACTTCTCATCGCCGCTCGCTGGTAACATGCGACTCCTTCTTGCATTGGCGTTCTTCGTGGAAGCATTCTGCTTCATAGTTGCTGCAAGACCCGCGAGCTGTCGCAGTCCCATAATACGGAAAGAATGGTATGCCGCCCTTGAAGAAAGTAAGTAAGACAGGTAGGAGCTTACGAACCTGTTAGGCGATCTCTTGACAATGCAGAAAAACTGCAGTACATTGCTGCGGTACAATGTCTTTTAGCAAAGCCAGCAGTTACTCCTACCACTGCTGCACCAGGTGCGCTTTCGCGATATGATGATCTTGTTGCGACGCACATCAACCAAACGATGTCCATACATTTTGTGGTAGGCGCGGCATGATGTCACTCAAGACGATGCTGACCGCCATGAAGGGTCACTTTCTCCCCTGGCATCGTCTCTTCACCTCATATTACGAGAAGATATTGCGTGAGGAGTGTGGATATCATGGCGCACAGCCGTATTGGGACTGGACGTTGGATATTCCAGCTTCCAAGTTCGTTCAATCGCCCATATTCGACACAACGTACGGCTTTGGTGGGAACGGCCTTCTTGTTCCAGTCAACACGTCGAACAACGAAGTGCCAGGGCGGACTGGAGGCGGGTGCGTACAAGATGGGCCTCTCGTGAACATGACGGTTCATCTAGGCCCTGCTTCGTCGCTTGCAAGAAACGACCAGTGTCTGCGGCGAGACCTGGCGCCCGACTACGCCGCCACGTATCTGAGCAAAGATAAGTTGGACACAGTCATGGCGCAGGCGGACTACGAATGGTTCGCGCGGACGATGGAAGGTGGTCCAGCCTGGGACGATAGTCAGGTTCATGCTGGTGGGCAGTAGGTGTTCTATCGTGTAGGATCTTTGCGGCAATGCTAACATCGTCTTCTCAGCTTCGGTGTTGGTGGCACCTTTGGGCAGATGGGTGATCCGTTCGCATCGCCTGCCGACCCCATCTTCTTTCTCCATCATGCCAATCTGGACCGCGTTTGGTGGTCATGGCAGGCGAGGGACCTGGGGAATAGATTGCGCGACATATCTGGGCCGATGGTGCTGCAAGATTGGGATAATGCGCAGGGCGGCAATGTAACACTTGACTTTCCGCTTTCGCTGGGTTATAATGGCTGGGATGCAAAGATCAGCGACGTGATGGACATTGGTGACCTCTGCTATTCGTATGACGAGCTGTATTAAGCGGTATTGATGAAGCGCAATCTAGATCGTTGTCTTGTGTTGTGATGCAGGTATGATGGTGCAAGGCTGCCTGAGAGCGGACCCCCGAGAGCGGGGCTTGGCGGTTGACGTAGCGAATTGTCGCATTGCGGGCGTGTCCTTTCCAAGCTTCACGTCAACGATGAAAGTCGAATCCCGATAGCAGCCCGCAAAACCTGGACATGGCCGCCCTGCAGAAGTTGTCGCAACTGTCGCAGCCACACTGTGTGCTCCTCGCCGTACAATATGCCACCGAATCCAACATCCCAGCGCTGCGGGCGCTGACAGCACTCCGGGACGGGGATCTGCCGCTCGAGCTCACCCTGAGCATTCTCCTCAACTACCTCCCCGAAGAGAGCGACCCGGCGTCGTATTACGAATACCTCCATGATCTGGCGACTGGATCGCGGTATCCCGGCGAGAATCCCGCGGCATCGCTAGACATAACATCGGTGGAACAACTCTCGAATTCACGGGCGAAGAAGAGGAGACATGCGCTGGATCTGCCGCCCGTAGTACATCCTCTTTATTCGGAAGAAAGTGAGCTGGACCTCTTCAGCCACTTCCTCATACACCGCGCCCACCGGATAGACGCGCAGACAGGTCTACTGGATCTCGTGCCGCAACTTGTGGTCCCCTTTCTGGGCCACTCCGAATACCTACGCACGTGGTTCATATCGACCGTCCTCCCACTCCTACGCCTCAGCTACGAGTACTATCCGCAATCAACTGCAACCACGCTCGACGAATTTGCAGCACTCAAAGGACGACGTGCTATCGATTACCAACTCTCCCACGCTCGAAGCGCGACCGATGTCAATACACACAACGCGGCACGGGATCTGAAGGGTGTAGTGGCCCCATGGCTGTGTGGAGCGAATGACCGCAAGAGGCGGAAGATTACACATGAAGGTCGGAGAGCGTCGATCGCCCAGGATCAAGCACGGGAACCAGACGACTGGGATTGTCTGTTCCAATGGCTGCTACATGCATCGAAGGAGCACTTGGCGCTTGTCACGGCAGCCATCTCCGACTGGGATGGCCCTGAGGATATGGACCTTGGTGGTTACGAAGAAGGACGAGACTACGTCGATGACCAACAACAGCGGCAGCTGGAGATGAAGTATGCACGCACGGCGCTCGCATGTCTCTACCTGGTCGATAAGAGTGACATCACATCGTTACAAACTGCGCATTCGCTCTTGACGAGGATATGCACGCTCCTGAACTACGACCCTCCTCCAGACCTCAGTATCGGTGTCGCGCTATTACCCAGCTACGACCTGAAGGATCCTCTGCTCCAGGACTCGACTACTACTCTACTGAGAGAAGATCGTCTACTGGATTCCGACAATGTCATCACACAGCCTGGCGCTGAAGCGTTTCGCATCATTGAGCTCATCATTTTCTCATCGTGTGTCCTATCGACCTTGCAACAACCAGTATCTATCCGGGAGATTGCGAAAATGTCTCTGCGGGACGACTACGCCGAACAGCTATCATTACTCCAAAAGATACTGCACACACTGAACGGCGGCTCCAAGAAAGACAGCGAACAATGGGCCACTATTCGGTCAAAGTTGCTGTGGCTTTGGAACTGGGGTACCGACTACCACGACGACGACCGAAAAGCCCAAGGTGTCTTTGGTTTGCTAGAACGGAAGACGCTGGAAACGGAGGTACTAAAGGCTCTTTTGGAAAGCAACCACTTTCCCCTCGCGATAGACCTGTACATCAAACCAGGATTTGGCGAGCAGCCGCTGCTCTCCTCGGATGTGGAACAAGTCGTGCTATCCTCTGCCATGCACCACTACGACAACGCAAGCAACGGTAATCGCAACAGGGGTGGCATGAAGCGTGCGGCTGATATTATCAATGCTTTCACTCCCCACTTCTCTTCCTCGTCGCGATTCCGTCGGTTCCAAGCACTGCTCACAGCAACACACGCCATGTCATTCTACTCGCTCATACTCCAGCATGGCGTTCCTTTCCAGCCGGTTAATATTCGAGTGAGCCACAATCCGCTGTCGTTGGTGCACAAGCTGCTATCGCAAAATAGTGGTAGCTACACCAAGCTCGACGATCTGGTTTCGATCGGCCAGAACTTGGTAGTCGCCATGCCCTCAACCATCATGGACGAGGAAGCAGGAAACGTGCCAACGGACGCCGCCACGATCGAGCGGAAGAAATCCGCGGCGGAGCAACGAGTGATTGGCATGGCTGTCGAGGCTGCATTGGAAGAAGACGACTTTGAGACAGCCTACTCATACGTGGTCAATCGACTAGCCCCCTCAACACCGTCGCCAACGCCACCAACCTCCTCAAACTTCTTCTCCTTCGGAACCACAGAAACAGAAGACCACTCCGACGACGCCGAAGACGTAGCCTGGCGAGCCGCCCTCCGCGCCGGCCGTCACAACACCTCTCTCTCGTCATCCACCTCCTGGACCCAAGCCAGCAACGCCGCACGCCCCGACCTCCGCCGCCTAGAACAACGCATGGAACTCCTCTCGCAGGCCCTTCTGCTAGCCCCACCCAACCACCTCGAGGAAGTCCTCGGCGTATGGCAGCAATGCGAAGCCGAAATGATGCACCTCCTCGCCCAAGAAACCGAAGCCGAAGAACGCTTCAACGACGCCGCCGACCGCAAACTGCCCGGCGCTTTCGACCTCGACTCCATCACCGTGCAGCCGCAGCGCCGTGAAGTAGGCCGCGGCGCTGTAGAAGAATCGCCAATGGGGTTGTTTGATGTGGCGAGGGGTGCTGCGGCCGCGTTTTCGAAGACGGCGTTTCCGCTCAGGAGTAGTAGTGGGAGTATGCAGGTTGCGCCGAGTACGGAACCGCGGTCTGGCAGGGTTAGTATGGATGGCAGTGACACGGGTAGTATCGATGCGCAGGAAAGGGTAAGGAGGAGGGATATGGTAGCTAATGCTGCGACGGGGGCGCTTGCGAGTGGGATTGGGTGGATGTTGGGGGCGAAGCCTGTTAATGAGTGAGGAGATGGGTATCATGGGAGGCGTTGAGACACGCGTATCCGCAAACCATGCTATCGATTTTCTTGTTACTTCAAGGACTCGCGCCATATACCCGCTACCCATATCTGATGTTACCCTGTGTCCAGCATTTCCGTGTAACAACTCTTGACCTATCTATCCCATGTTGCTCAGCGCTTCTGCCGCTATCCGTCCGCGACACACAATCTCTCCACTGTGTGACTGTGACCCGATCTCCCCAGTCACCTCACTTCATCTCTTCCCCACTGCCTTCCTTCAACATCACTTTCACCGCCGCCGGCTAGACAAATCTCACTCTTACACTCTTAGTACATCCATGCCGCCGGATATCGTCACTCCAATTACCACAACGCCAGTGATCCACATCCCCCCTACCGTGCGTTTGTACCTTGAGTACCAGCCAATCGCACCTTCCGCGCCCTCACCGCAAACGCGACTTCCTCACAATCCTGACCCCGCATCGAGGGCCGCGACTGCCTCACCGAGTGCCTTCGTCTAAGGACGCGCGGTCGGGCGTCGCTTTCCCTGACTCTTTCACCTCAGTGCGTTTGCATCAGATAACCACGTAAATTGCTCAGCTTTCGAGGACGGAAAGCGGGTGTTATAAACAGCTCGCTTACTCTTCATTCCTTTCTTCTTCCTTTGCCAATGCTCTTCGGGTTGTTCAAGCAGAACAAACCAGACGCACTCACTCACTCTCACTTCACTCACCCACCAAACCAGACCATCGCACGCACATCAATCACTCACTCCGATCACCCACACCCACTAAACCAAACCATCTCACACAACACACCAACACCACCCTCCTCGCTCGCACCCCCGACTCCAACTCACGAATCACCGCCAAAAATCTCCCCACCAACATGTTCGCCGCCATGTTCACCACTATTCTCCTATGCGCCCTCTTGGGAAGCGCCGCGGCCAGCGCCACGTCCACACCCAGTCCCACCACCACCGCAGACCCCAGCGTCCAAACCCAAGTCCGCGCCCAGACCTTCAAAGAAGCCGAATGCGGCGGCGCCTACGAGTTCCTCTGGATTGATCCAAATGTCTGTTATGGGCTTTCTGATGGGGTAAAGAGCATCAGGGTTGTGGGCAAGGATGGGGATATCAAGTATAACGCTTGTATGTCTCCATTTCATGCACTCTTAACAGAAGTAGGCTAACGTTGGTGGTCACAGTGAACACCTACCCCAAGCCCGATTGCGGCGGCGGTTTCACTCTTCTCCCGATCTACGGCACCAAGACCTGCTTCTCTATTGATCTTGATGTGTCTATCAAGTTGAGCATTGGTCAAGATCCCTGAAGGGGTTCTCGTCTGGGTGAGTCTTCCGCTGCCAACTGCTATCGAGTCTCGATATTGTCGATATGGAGGCTAATGCGTTCAGTGCGCTGCTCACAAGGCGGTCAGGGCTGGGACTCTCGGATTAGTAAAGGAGGATAAAGATGATGGGCGTGAGAGATTGTGATACTGGCTACTGGTATGCGAGAGTGGACGAGAAGGGAGGGACGAGTCTCATCCAGCACTATCCAACCACTGGTCTCACCACGACAAACCCACTGACAATCCGAAGACTAAAATGAAATCATGACATTACATACGAGCTGCATCCAACCTCCCTTCGTACATGGCATGTCACACAACCATTGACTCTTGCCAACCCCCGCACCCCCCTCTCGCCTTCTTTTCTCCATCCTCCCCATCTTCACACCCGCGCATTCTCCCACCTAGGTCACCAAAAAAGAGCAAAAAAGAGCAAAAAAGAAGGCAAAAACATACAACAGCGGGGATTCGCTAGTAGTTACTTACCTAACTACTAATCTGCTAGTATTATGCTTATATATAGCTAAGTAAATAAAAAGCCTAATTATCTCTTATGTAGTAAGTACCTACCTTATTAATTTTTTTATATTTAGTAATTAAGTTTTATAACTCTATTACTATATCTATAATATTAACCTTACTAATAATAATTAATAGACTTATAATATTTTATATTTATCTAATATACTTACTATTTTAAGTATTTTAATAAGAATAGCGCTTATAAAGCTCTTTTTATTACTTTTCTCTTTTTTATATAGTTATATTATATATCTTTTATATATTACTTTATTATATATTACTTTATTATATATTACTTAGTTATGTATTACTTAGTTATATATTACTTAGTTGCGTATTACTTAGTTATACATTCTATAGTCTTTTTAGCTCTCTTTTTAGACTTATTACTATACTACTTAAAAAGAAGAATAAAGCTAATATTATATACTTACGCTTTCTTATTTAGCTTAAGAAAGCACTAGCTTTACTTATAAAGAAAAATATTAAAAAGATATTAATTCTCTTAAGCTTTAAAAACTATAAGTACTCTATTAAGCTTTAAAAAGAGTAAGCTTAAAGCTAGTCTATAATAAAGATTTTTAGCTAATATACTAGATTTTCTAAGACTATTTTTTAGAAACCTATATACTCTATATTTAGGCTAGCACTAAGTATATACTATATCTAAATATTTCTTTACTAGCTTATAAGTAGTAGAACTAGCTAGCTTAATAAGAATATTATAGATATAACTATACAAAATTACCTATTATTAATTAAGTAGGTAATTAAGTTATATACTAGTTATTAGTATAACTTAATAGAGAATAAGAAGTTAGAGAGCGTTATAAAAGATCTTATCTTAAGTAAAAGTATTATAACTAATACTTATACTAAGCCTATTACTTTATTACTAGTAGCTAAGAATCTAATATAATTTCTATAGTTATATAATAAATATTAGTTTTTATACCTACGCGTACGTCTATAGCTAGCCTTTTTTATTATACTTATAACTCTTATAAGTAGCTACCTAAGTAAGTTTATTAAATTAGCTACTTAGAAAGATAGTAATAAAGAACTACTATATAGTAATATTAATCTTATATATTATTATAATAGTATATACGTAGGCTATCTTCTACATCTATAGTTACGTAACTAGAAAGAATACTATAATAATAAAAAATATTTATAAGTAAAGTACTTATAAAGTTATAAATCTAATTACTAAAATAACTAGACTTATTATACTTCTATATAAGAAAACTACTATATAATCTATATATCTAGTTACATATTTTATTACACTAGCTCTAGTAGATAGAGTATTTAAAAACTATAATACCTTTTAAGATATTAAGAATATAAAGCTATAACTAGGTAGTTTATTTTATAAATATTACTATAAGTCTAATATAAAAGAGAGACCTATTCTTTAAAGTATCTCTAATACTAGCTTAGTTTCTAAAACTAATATTCTCTTCTATAACTATTTTAATAATATACTTAAAAGAATTAGATAATAAGCTAAATATAAAGATAGGCTAAGTATATATTACTTCTATTAGGTATATACTAAAGTAGTTAAGAGTAAGTAGTGTAAGATATACTATAATTCTTTATCTATAGCTAATACATTAGTAGAAACTATAACACTAGCTTAGAGAAGATTACTAATAGGCTATTCTAATAATAATACGTTCTTATACTACATCTCTAGAATAGTTAGAATTAATAGTTAATTAATAGTTTATAGATAAGATTAAAGAATAAAACTTATTAATAAGAATACTTCTATAATATTAAAGTAAAACCTTCTTATACTAATATCTTCTAGGTCTTAGCTTACTAATTATGCTAGTATTTTAAAAGCTATAGGCACTAATAAAGCTACTCTAGTAGTTACGCTATTAGACCTTACTCTAAGCTAGTAATTTATAATCTAATATTAATTATAACTAGTTATATATTATAAATACTATAAGGCTTTTTTTAATAAAGACTATATTACTCTCTTTATAATAGTATTAACGCTTATATATAGTATAAGCTAGTAGCCTATATAATCTCTATTATAATATCTATAAGCTTTATAGAAATTTAAGTCTAAACGTAAGACTATTATAAAACTAATATACTCTAATTATAACTTAATAACTAATAACTTAGACGTTATAGCTAAAACTACTAAGGTTTTACTTTATAATATACTTAAGCTAATAGTAAATCTTTCTATAGTAGATAAGAAATAATACTATTACGCTTCTACTTTATCTACTAAGAATATAAGTTATAGCGTATATAGTAAATACTTCTATAATAATAAGAAAAGGTACGTACAAAGTATAAAGCGTTACCTTTAACTACTAATAAAGATAGATTAAGACTAGACTATATAAATAAGTATTTACTAGATTATATCTATAGATAATATATATAAAATGCATAGTAATATATAGAAGAGTAGTTCTCTATAGTCTACTATTATACTTAGAATAATTATAAGTATAGCTTTTATAGAAGAACTTATAAAGTAAGCTCTTTTTATATAATAAAATATCTATAAAAGATACGCACTTACTAGTGCTTATAGAATACTTATTATTCTATTTTTACTAGCTATAAGATGCTTACTTATTATATTTCTAATTAGTACTAAGTCTCTAATAAATAGACTATACTAATAAGAATATACTACTATTATAAGTATAATAAATAGTGCTACTCTAATTAGTAGTAGGTTTAATATCTTAAACTTTAGTATTTTCTAGAGCTTAGTAATTTCTATAGACTAATCTAAACTAATAGTATAGTTATAGTAGTAGCGTATTACCTCTTATACTTAGGTAATAGTTATACGCTTTTACCTAATTACTTCTTATAGTTTAATAGCGTAAATAATCTATATATATATATATAAAAGTATCTTATATAACTAGAAGCTTTTCTATCTATTTGTTTATATCTATACTATAAAAGTATATTAAAGTCTAAAACTAATTTCTAGAGCTACGTAGAAACTATATATAGTATACTACTATTTAGCTCTTAATAGTTAATAGAAAAGTGCAAAGTAGCTAAAGACCTAGAGAATTCTAAAGATAGTATAGTTAATATAGCTAATAGTTTATAAAGCTTATCTAATACTAATATTAATAATATACTTTATATAAGTGTAGTAGGTTATAATATATAAAGTAGAATAGCCTATCTAGCGCTTAAAGTTAGTAGTGTTATAACACCTAAGTAGAGATAAAGATAAGAATTAAGTTATAGGCGCCTTAGTAATAAGAATAGAAGATTAAGAGATAGCTTATTCTATATTAAAGGTATTTAATAAATTAGCTAAATATATAAACTCTAATTACTCTACTTCTTACTTTTATAAGTATATCTCTACCTAATAAGAGGTCTACGCGTTACTACGCTAAACTCTAGAAGTAAGCCTTCTAGAGCTTCTTAACAATTCTATTAGCTTTTCTATTATCTTTTATACTATTACGCTTTCTATTACTTTTAACTCTTCTAGCTCTACTAGATACTAAGTAATAGGTGTCTACCTATTTAATCTTAAGTTTATAATATTTCTCTCTATATAAGCTTTTAGATATATCTAAGTTATCTAAATAGCTTCTTATTAGAGATATCTAGCGTTAACGCCTAGAATCTTAATTATATAGTATTCTTAAGTAACTAGACTATACTATTTCTTAGAACGCTTTCTCTTAATAGTATCTTAAATTATAAGCGCGTAGTATTATTTAGTTATTAGATATACTTCTATCTAGACTATACCTATATTCTTAACACTAAGATATAGTATCTACGCTAGATAGAGTAATAATAAATAATAATAAAGCTATAATAGATAGTACTTAGACTATAAGAGATATATATAGAGTTATACTTAAGATAGTACACTTACATTTTTTTTTCTAAGTATCTTAATTAAGCTAACTATCTCTATAGAATAGAAGAGTTCTATATATATATCTTCTAGCTACGCACTATTAGAGCTATTTTAAAACCTTACTTTATAAGGTAAGCTAACTCTACTAAGTAGCTAAAGCTAAGATATATATAGTAATTTATATTAATAAGTAATTTTATATATATAATTTAGTTAATCTAACTTTCTAGATAGCACTAGAATCTAATATCTACTACTTCTTACTCTATTGTATATACACGCTAACGTAATATAAATTTAGAAGAAAGTTATTAATATAGTAATTATAAGTAGTATTCTAGAATATAAAGTAGAGAAATAAAAGTAGTATAGTAGGTAGAAAGATATAGTAGTAAGGTTACTACTATATACCTAAATACTAATATTAATTCTATTATTAGCCTATAATTTATTAACTAGTCTTAGTATTATATCTTAATAGTTCTATAAATTAACACTTACTACGCTATTATAGTTCTACTTTATACTAGACGTAAAGATTCTATAAGAGAGCTTCTTACGCGTAGATATAGTTTCTTAGATTAGTTAGCGCTATACTAAATAAATAGATATCTTAATAATTATAAAGACCTAAATATTATATAAAAGAATCTTTTCTAGAATAATACTTATAGGTCTACTATATACTATATTAGTATTATTAAGTTAACTATATCTTAATTTCTACTTTATAAGTAGAATATATCTTAGTAGTAGTAATAAGTATATTATATTATAAGCTTATTAGCTTACTTACTAGTAGCTAGCTACGCGTGCTTCTTCTAGCTACTACTAGTAAAGAAATACCTTAGTTAGCGTAGCTTTAAACGTAGATTTAATAGATAGAGTAAACTAAGTAATTATAGATAGAATTAAGAGCTATAGAAAGTAGGCTATAGCACTAAGCTAAAAGGTAGAAGAAGGCTTTATATTATAAGTACTAGCTCTAGTATTATAAGCGCGTCTATATAGCTATAGCGTAAAGACTCTAGATTAGATATAAAAACTTAAAACTTAGACTCTAAAACTATTCTCTATACTAGTATATAAGCTTTAGTAAATAGAAAATATACTTATAGTATAAGTATTATTAGTAGAAAGCGCCTTTTAGTAAACTTTAGAGTAAAACATATACGTAATTATTACTCTTACTAAAAGCTACTATAGAGTAGTATAGTTTATAAATTACTTAAATTACGCTATACTATACTTTTATACACTTTCTATTATCTTTTCTATATAACTTTAGTAAGTAATAAACCTATTCTACTCTTAAGTTATATCTTTTACTTATATAGTAGAAAGTGCGCTACTCTACCTCTAGTAGAAAATTAGAAATATAAAATATAGCTCTTTCTTTATAATAAATAGTCTACTAAGTGTAGAGAATTATTAGGCTTATGTAAAGTACGTAAAAAACTTATTTCTTAAGTATAGTTCTATAAGCTCTTATAATAATAGAGCGTAAGAAAGGTAGCTAATAATAACTAGTAAGCTAGCTTACCTATAGATAGTTTAGACTATATTATTAATATATAGTTAAGCTAAGCTTTTAGTAGTATTAAGTAGCTTATATATAAATACTAGAGTATTTTTAACTCTATCTAGCTATTAAATAAAAAGAATGTTTTCTTTCTTCTTTTAAGTTAATATTTACACTTGTTTAGAGCTAGCGTGTATATAGAAATTAAGACACTTAGTAACGTATAGATCTATAACTTAACTATAATTAAACTATAAGTAAATAGTATTATAGTTTATAGTTTTCTTATTAACGTCTTAGTATATATTATTAATCTAAGAGTATATAGCCTACGTGTCTAGTGTAATTACTACTAAATTCTCTAAGCTATTACTTAATAGTAGCTAAGTAAAGATACTATATATTTTAATTCTATAAACACTATCTACTATAGAGTTTAATTATTCTATAGTACTAAACTTTCTAGAAATATTTATAGTAGAACCTAATATAAACCTACTATTTAATATAGACTACTCTCTTCTATATACTAAAAGCCTACTATAGAATACTATTATTTCTATTATTAAGTAGACTAAAGTATCTACTAAACTATAGCTACTAGCCTTTTATATATATAGATACTATTACTAAGATATAGAGTATAGTAGTAAGAGAAAGGTATTTAAGCTACTATTTAGGTTTCTAGAAATTATTTAGTATATAGATACTATTTCTTACTATATACGTTAATACGTAACTAGCTAAAGCTATTATTAATATACTATAGTTCTATTATATAGGCTTCTACCTCTAGAATAGAATCTATTAGTTTATACTCTTTAGTAAAGAAGGCTTATAAGCTTTTAAGTATTATATAATCTTTTCTTAAACTTAAGTTTATATTATAGTATAAAGAGAAGAGAAAATACTTATATATAATTACTATTAAGATAAAGAGGTATAGTTTTCTTAGTCTCTCTAGATCTTAACTTACTTATTTACTAAGTTTAGGCCTAGGCTTATATATATTATAAAGACTATATAAGTTATTTAGATTCTTAGATAGTATATTATTATGTATATTACTTTATCTTTATAGCTTTCTTTTAAATCTAACGTAAACTAATTATATACTCTTACTTCTTTAGGCTCTATTATAGCCTCTAGTGTTATAGTAACTAACTATATTAACGTAAATACACTTTTGTGCGTAATATTATTATTAGAAAAGCTAGTAATCTTTATAAGACTAATAATAGATAAGCTTAATAATTATTATCTTTGTATTATATAAGTAATAGCTATATATACCTTTATAATTTAGGTACTATAATAAGACATAGAGACTAGGTTTTATAGCCTTACTTCTAAAAACTATTACTAAAGTTAGAAATTAAGTTAATATATAGTATACTAGATACTATATTACTATATAACTATAGCGTAGTATAAGACTATATATACTCTTTAAAAGAAGTAGATTATACATTACTATAATATAATATATACTATTAATAACCTAGTATCTTTATTCTACTTTCTAGTATCTTACTATATCTATAAGTTCTAGCTATAAAAACCTAAGCTACTTAAAAGTAACTTATACAATCTATTTACTTTTATCTAGACTTATAATATATATAATTTTAATTATTCTTATTATTATCTATAGATTACTTTTAGTCTTCTATTAGTGTTCTATTTAAAGCTATATCTATATATTACTCTAAAAGAAAGTCTACACTATAGTAACACTAAGCTCTTTCTTATTAAGTCTAAAAATATTACTTAAGCTATACTTATTATACGCCTAGATAGCTAGAATACTAATAAGTAGGCTACGTAGAAGTAGAGTAGGTAATTATAAAGTTCTAGTTTATTTATTTTAATAAAGCTAACATTATATTAAGAAAAACTATAGTATTAACTAATAAGCCTAAAAAACACTATATATACTCTATTACCTTATTTCTCTCTATAGCTATTATAGATAGCGTTATTAAAGGCGTTAATTGCAGTAATAATATAGTATTACTAATACCTAGTTACTAATACTCTAGATAGCTACCTCTTACCTATAAGTAAGATAAGTTATAGTTACTAGTACTATAAAGAACTAGTAATAGAACTTAGATAATATTATTCTATAGTATAAAACTATTAGTGCTTTATATAATAATATAGGCTTTCTTAGTTTAGGTAGATTATAAAGAGATCTTTATAACTATACTTTAAGATATTAGAAATATAACCTAGTAAGAGAAGTAATAGAAAACTATAACTAAATACCTTAACGCTAAAATAATTCTAATTAGACGTAGTTAAGTAAAATTATTTATAATACTAGCTAAATAAGTTACGCTCTAAATAATAAATATATTTTATAAGTCTATAACTCTTAAGTTACCTTATTCTTTACTATATATTATAGATATTTAGTTAAGATATAATATTATATAGTCTATTATTATATCTTATCTTTATAGCTTATACACTATATTTTATATAATTTCTAATATTTTATACTCTTTTATTAGAGCTACTAAGCCTATTATATATAAGCTATATTATATAAACGTAGTACCTAATACTTCTAGAGGTTACCTATAGTGTAATACTAAGCTAAAATAGTAAGCTAGCCTATAAAAGTATTTGTAATAAGACTAATAATATCTAGAATTCTAATAAAGATATATCTACTTAAGTATTCTTAAAAGAATAAAAATATTACTATAGAGCTTAAGCTTACTAAATATTTATAGAAAAGACTTTAGAAGTATTTATAGGTCTTATACGCTAGTTATAATAATATTAATAGTATAGAAGAAGTAGTAAGCTATATAAGTAACTATATTATAGCTAATAATCTTTATTACTAATAGAGCGTCTATAACTATATAGTAAGCAGCTTAACTAATCTTTATATATACCTACTTATTTAGTATAATATCTTTACCTAGATAATAATACTAATATATACTAGATTCTATATTAAGTATAGAGTATAGCTATCTAGTAATTTAGAATAGAATAAGTATATTAAATAGTACGTTAAAAGTCTAAATATTATCTATAGTTTTATTACTACTAAAGGTATTATTATAGCGTCTTGTTAGTGTCTATATTATATAATATAAAGCTATTTTATATAGATAGAGAATATAAGTTACTATACTAAGTATATAGATAATTACGTAAATAAGTAGTTTAATAAAGGTTATAGAGAATATCTCTATTACT
Source organism: Alternaria metachromatica (assembly GCF_023757995.1). NCBI lineage: Eukaryota > Fungi > Ascomycota > Dothideomycetes > Pleosporales > Pleosporaceae > Alternaria > Alternaria metachromatica. The sequence continues at coordinate 616,746 of NW_026055505.1, forward strand.
CTTATATAAGAAGTAACTTTAGCAAAAGTAACTTATAAAACTATTTTAATATAGTTTATAGAATTATTCTTTATTAAGTAAATATATAATTAGCTATAACACGTTAACTAGTAAAGAAATAAACTATATTAATACTATAATAATAGTAAGTATATAGGTATAGAGCTCTATTATACTAGTAAGAGTAAAAATTCTCTACGTGCTCTTTTTTTTAAAATATATACTCTTTCTTTATCTATATAATTAATAAAAGCTCTTCTTATATACTAGTAAAATATATTATTTTATATTCTAGGTAGTTCTATCTCTATATATTCTGTGTATAGAAGAGTTTTATACCTCTTTTTATATATATCTAATAGCTATAACTACTACTCTTTTATAAGTTTAGTTTTCTTAAAAGCTTTTAAAGCACTCTTCTAAATAAAAGAGTTAATATATATTAGATAAAATAAGAAAAGAAGCTTACTTTAAATTTTTTCTACTATAATTAATTAAGACCTAATATAGCGTAGACTTTAGTAGTAGATAAGCTAAATATAATTTTTTTTAGTAGTAGCTTTTTCTAATTCTTAAGTAGTTTCTTAGCTTCTAGGTAGAATCTTAGACGTAGATTCTTATAATATAATCTCTAGTACTATATTAGTAAGATTCTTATATATTTTCTCTTAAAAATCTATTTTTTTATATCTCTAGAGTAATAGAATAGGTACTAGAAGTAGTTACTATTCTATATAGTTGCTAAGTTATTAGTTAGAGAAGAGTATATAATAGTAGCTAAGAAAGAATATATAATACTAGTTAGAGAAGAGTGTATAGTATTAATTATAGCTAGAGGTAACTAGATTTATTAGCTATATATAGAAGCTTTAATACTTTCTACTACTTTAGAAAGAGTCTAATTAGAGTACTTATAGTAATTAGTAGTAGTAACAACTTTCTATATAGTAGAGAAGAATATACTAAGACTATAATCTAGGTATAATAGTTTCTTAATCTTTATTTTTACTTTCTAGGTTTTTTGCGTAGTAATAGAGTACTAAGATTAGTATTAGAAACTAGAAAAGTAAATAATATATAAATCTTTATAGATATTCTATACACTACTAGATTACGTATACGTAGTCTATAGGTTATAAAGAAGCGTATACCTTAGACCTAATATATAGCGTAATAAAGTTAAGCGTAGACTAGAGTTTAACTAGCCTAATAATAATATAGAAATATTAGATAAGAATAGAGATATTAGACTAAGATATTAGAATATATAAGTAATAGATATATAGATAACTTAGTAGAGGCTGTATATAGTATTATAGTTACTATTAAAGCTACCTAGATAGAGGCTATAGCGCACTAATCTACTTAGTTATACTACTTCTCTATCTAGATAGCTATCTAAGTAATTTATACTAGTGCTTATATAATATATATTCTATTACTATTCTTCTTATAATGTAGAATTGCGCTTCTTATATATTCTAATATAACCTAGATTATAGTAACGTAATAGCTTATAGTAACGTAATAGCTTATATACTTAGAATAGATATAGAGTAGAATATTAACTCTTATAATAGCTATATATAGTCTAATAGATACTTAAAACTACTAGATTTACTACTATATATATAATTATATTAATTTACCTAACTCTACGTATACTATACGCCTTTTTAAATTAACTAGTATATACTTATATAGTATAATCTACTTATTCTTAGATAAATCTTTCTCTAGATCTTTATTAATTATTTCTAACTAATACGTATATCTCTTAGATCTTTTTAGACAAGAAAATAACTTTATTAGTATTAACTAAGGTAGTAGATATAGTAGAAAAGAGAGAAATAGAGTAACTCTATATTTGCTAGTCTTTATAGTTATAAGCTAAATATAATATCTAGATATAAGGCGCGTAAGCTCTTAGATTTAGAGATAAAGAATATTACTAGTAGCTCTAAGCTATAGGTTATCTTTATCTTTATAATATTAGAGAATAATTTTTACTATATCTTAATTAGAGACTACAAAACGTATAGAAAGATTAGTATTTTATATAAATGCTAGGTAACTAGAGTAAGCGCTAGCTATAGTAAACTTTTAAGTAGTATATTTTTTAGGTTTATATATATACGCGCACGTATAATATAAACTAATATAAAACTAATTCTAGAACTAGAATCTAGAGCTAGGCACTAGACTATACTATACTATAATATATTATAAGAAACAGAACTTATAAGTATAGTATAGTAGACCTTTAAGCCTATAAAGAACTAGAATTAATATAAAATACGCTAGTAGAAGTAGTTTCTATAACTTTTATCTAGGTATTCTCTCTAGAACTTATACGTTCTTTATCTATCTTTATTATTAGGCTCTATATTATTTAGTATACTAAAAGCTACTTAGTTCTTTCTTAGTCTATACTTAGCTTAGATTATTCTATTTAACTAAACGCTACTAATACTTATAAGTCTAGTAGTTTAAATAAAGGCTAGAGAGAACCTTTACTACTAGTATACTTTATACTATATTAGCAGCTTTTATATATATAGCTTACTATAGTATAAGCTTAGTAACTTTTAAAACTTATTATACTAGACAACGTTAAGTTTCTCTAATAATACTTTTCTACTACTAGCTATACTTATAAACCTAATAGATTGTTTAGATAACTAGATAGTAAACTTTTAGATACTAGAGAGCGTATCTAATAGGCCTACTATACTTAAATAGTACGTTAACTAGAACTAAATATATTTAGTAGCACTACTAGAACTTACTTAAATAGGTAATACTCTAGCGCTAATAGCGTAGCTATAGATCTTATAGTTATTACTAGTAGTTTAGAGAATTTAGAGTAATTTATAGAAGACTATAAGATAGTATACGTTATAGTTTAATATTACGTAAATACTATAAGCTAATTATATACTAATATTATATATACGTAAGCGTATTAATTAATAAGAATTTATATACACTACTATACCTTAAGCGCCTTATATATATAATCTATAATTATAAAGCGTAGACTTATTTATATTCTATTTATTTAGTCTAGAAGGTTAACTAGAAAGATAAGCGTAGTTATACTATAATAACTAATATCTAAGTATTTATTATATAAAGCTCTCTTATAATATCTAAGTAAGCTACTATTATAGTACTTACTACTCTAGTCTAATCTTTTTTTACTATAATACTCTTTACTAAATAAAGACTAAGATTTAGGCTTAAGCAGCTTCTTACTACTATTAGTAGAAATAGTAGTAGTTCTTAGTTAGCGCTTCTTTAAAAATCTTACTTTTATAAACTAACTTATTATTATAGTTATTTACTTAGTAGTAAATTATATATATACTATAAAGTTAGTAGTAAACTTTAGAAGAAATATAATACTAGATTATAAACTAAGTTAATATAGAGTTAAAGTATAAGAAGATTTCTAAAGCGCCTAAAAAGATTATTTATTAGTATATAGTAGTACTCTTAAATAATTAGTATAAGATATATTAATAAAGTATAACTAGTATAATATACTAATATAAAGAAGAATAAAGAGTAGAAAGTAATAAGTTAGATTATAACACTAGTAGTATAAGTAAAAGATACTTATATAAAGTACTACTTAAATACTAATACTATTAAATATAAAGAATCTACCTTATAGATTATACTTCTAGATACTATAATAACTACTAGGCCTCTTATAAGTATATAGACTTATATATATACTATCTTACGCTATTATAGCTAATCTATTCTACTACGTATAAAGTTATTATATTAGTATTATACCTAAGAAGCTCTAATATACGTAACTACTATAGTAACGTATACTTTTACCTAGAAGGTTAGACTTAGGTAGATATTAGTTAGTAACTATAATATAGCCTTAGCTATTACTTAATAATCTTTACTAATATTCTTCTTAAAGTATATATTTAATACTTAAAGTGTTTAATATTTAAGATAGAGAGTTATAATATTAGTATATTAATATAGTGTTAAGACTAGCGTTAAGAGAAATTAGACTTAAATAATATAGTTAATACTTAAAGATATTAGTACAACTTAAAAGCTTTAGTAGTATTAATATAAGAATTAGACTTACTAATTAGTTATAGAATTATACTATTAGCTATAGTTAACTATTAGATCTATTAAAGAATTACTTAGTAAGCTTTATTATATGCTTTAGGTAATACTTTATAGTAAGAGGTATATTCTTCTTAGTTAATAGATTACGCGCATTCTTAACTAACTAACTATTAGCTATAACGTTAAGTCTTACTATAAAACTTACCTTTATTACTATAATTATTATGTAGCTATAGAAACGCGCGTAACTTACTAACTAAGAATCTTAATAGCTTTCTAGTATTAGTAGTAGCTTTAGCTACTAAGACTTTATAAGGTTAGTAAGTTCTATAGTAATATAAAAGAAGAAGTAAGTACTTATAAACTTATTAGATATAACTAGTAAGCTTCTTAGTAACTCTCTAAAGGCGCTATAATTCTTCTAGGTATCTTATAATTAAGACTTTATTATTATCTTTATTATTATTATAAGATAGTAATAGTAGTAGAAAGTAGAAAAGTTAGATATAGACGTAAGAGAATAGATTTATAGTTCTTTAAGAACTAGGCTAAGCTTAGTACTTCTTAAAGTAGAGTAACGTAATAGTAAGGTAATAGTAAAGATAAAAGTAAAGATAAAGCTTCTAACTTCTCTAAAAGTAGAGATTAGTAATAAATATATTATAGGTAGCTTTAAAATATTAGATAAAAAGCGCGTAGAGATTTAAAGACTATAAAGTAGGCCTAAAAAGTATTAAGAAGTAGTAGAATTAAAAGTAAGACCTAAACTTAAGTTATTAGTAGTAGCTACGTTTTGCGCTTATATATTATATATTCTCTAATTCTATTTCTTACTAGCGCCTACTACTCTATTTATATACTAGAGTACGCTACTTTCTATAACGCTTATTTTTATTATACTAAGTATTACTACTTTTACTTTTCTTCTTACGTAAAAGACTTAGATATAATATAATATAGTATACTAATTTAATTATATTATTATCTATCTATAGAAGTAGAAGAGTAACTAAGAACTATACGCTAACTCTTTTTATTATATCTATAGAATTAAAGATAGATAGAGCTATAGCTACTAAGCTAACGCTAGAGTTTATAGATAATATACTAGTAGTAGTTATATATATACTTACTTTACTTATTATTAAGTACACTAAAGGTAGCTTATATACACTAATAGTTAGAGTTTAGATAATACTAATATCTACTAAGGCGTTATAAAGAAACTACGCGTGTGCTCTATAAGAGTTAAGACTAAATACTATCTCTATCTAGTAATAAGATTACTTTACTATCTACGCGTAGAAGAACTATTTTATATTCTAGCTAGTAACTTTAACTTTAATAATAAATCTTCTACTTACGTTAGTTAGATTAAACTATTAGAATCTAGTGTTAAATTTCTAGCTACTATAGTATAGGTTCTAAAGATTACTCTTAGTTAATATATAGTTAAGATCTAAGAAATTAAAAGTAATTACTAAGCTAATAGAAGCGTTTAGTAATAATAGAGAGAAGACTAGCTTCTCTAATTTACTAATAGTAATAGTAGTTATAGACTATAATCTAGCTATTATAGTACTAGTTAATTATAAAATATATATAGTATTCTAACTCTAGAGTAAGGTAGTCTATAGCGTATATAGTAGTGTAAGAGAACTAGCTAATAGCGTTAGCTATAGTGTAAAGAAGTTTAAAACCTACTTCTACTTTAGTATTAATTATAAAAAAGGTAAGGTAACGTATATTATAGAAGCTAGTATAATAGCGCTAAAGTATAATATAAGATAATAAAAGCTAGCTATAGTTCTTGCATATATAGTAGCTAGTCTAAACCTATCTATTATTAAGTAGTGTATAGTAGTAATCTAAATATAGGCGTGTAGAAAATAGAGTTTAGAATTCTACGCCTAGAAGCACTATAGTATAGTTTTCTTATATCTATATTCTCTAATAGTATAGTTTAGAAACTAGCTTCTATTTCTAAATACTATACTACTATAAACTATTTAAAACAGAGACTTTATAAGACTTACCTATATACTAGCTAGTATTATAGTAAGAATTATTATAATAATATGTAACGTTAAGTAGACTTTAATATCTACTATTATAAATATAATTAGACTATACGCTTTTATATTATATTAGAAGTTAGTCTTCTTCTATCTATCTATAGAGGTAGTGTAGATATAATAAAAAATACTATAAAAATAAAGAGAGCTAAGATAGCTATAGATAAGAGAAAGATAAAAGCTTTATTTTTAAATACTATAGATAATACTAGTACTTCTAAAGTAAATAATACTAGTGTAAGCGCAGCTACTAGTAAGAGAAAGATAAAAGCCTTAGATATAGATACTATAGATAATACTAGTATATCTAAAGCAAATAAAGAACTAGAAACTAATAGAGTTAAATCTACTAATTCTAAAATTAATAATAAAGAATATATAGCTAACTAATAGAACTATATAAAGCTTCTAGATAAGAAAGCTTAAAACTATAGAAAAGCTTATAAAGCTAAAGTACTACCTTCTATATATCTAGAATAAATCTAAAAGATCTAGTAAGGTCTATATCTAATAGTAAGGTTCTAGTAGAGAGAGCTAGACTATTAGAATATAAGTATAGCTTACTTAAATTAGTTCTTAACTATCTAAAAGAAGATTAATATATATATTAAAAAGGTTATAAATTCTTCTAAGTAGAAAGTAGCCTATAACTATATTAAAGAAGAGTAGCGTAGAAAAGAGAAGACTAAGAAGTAAGCTATCTATTAATAGAATTCTAAAGCTTCTAACGTAATAATACAAAAGAAGTTATTATATATAAAGTCTAAGTTTTAGAAAAAGATAGAAGTAAAGAATTATATATAGATATAGAATTAGTATAGATTTTCTACGTAGTAACTTTATAGCGCAATCTAGATATTCTACTAATACTTTCTAGAAATTAAGAGCATACCTAAGAATAATATATTAGTAGATAAAGAATAGAAAATAGTAAAGAAACTTAAGTCTAGACTAAAGAAGTCTATAGAGAAAAAATTACTACAGAACTTATGGAATATATAAAAGATAAGAAAAGATAATAATACTAAACGTAAGTAATTATTTAGTATAGTATATATCTTTATAAGTAAGCTAAGAACTAAGATAAATATCTTTATATTATCTATTCTATCTATATCTATTTAGAAGAAGTTTAAAACCTTTATTAACTTATTAAAGCACTTTAAGAACTTATATTTAAAGGTGTTAGCTAAACTTAAAGAACTAACGCTTAAGTAAGTTAATATATAAAGACTAGCTATACGTTCTATATTTAATCTTATAGAGATTATTTATAGTAATTTTATAGTATTAGATAAGTATATATAAGCTATAAAGAAGCGCCTAGCTCTTATTAAAAAGTATAATTAAGCTTTAATAAAATTTAATTTAGCTAGCAGAATTAAGTAAGATAAAAACTATATACTTATAGATCTTTTATAGAAGATCTTTAAGTAATAGAAGAATAGAAGTAACACTAAAGTCTACGTTAAGAAGCTAGAAAATTAACTTTATATTATAAGTAGGCTTACTAAGCTTACTTTAAGAGTAATTAAGAGAAATAAAGCTCTAGAAGTTTTTACTAATTTTAATAGCTTTACCTCTAAAGCTAGAGCTAAAGCTAGAGCTAAAGCTAATAATATTAGCTTCTTTAGTACTAGTATTAATATTAAACTATAAAGTAGAATAAACTCTACTAACCTATAGTCTTCTAGAGATGCTAGTTCTTAAATAAATTAAAGCTTACTAGAGCTAGACCTAGATTCTATTTTACTAGATACTAACTATATTTAGCTATTTACTTATAGAAATAGTAAGATAGAATTTAGGCTACTTATAGTAACCTACTCTTTACTCTTAGACAATTCTTAATTTTACTACTTTATTATTAATACTAGTATAGAAAATAAGAACTTTAAGTACTTTAGAGTAATTAAGAGTAGTAATCTTAGTCTAGAAGGTACTAAAAGTATACTATAAGATAAAGAGATAAACTTTAATATTAAAGAAAGAAAAAGAAGTCTAAAGAATAACTCTTTAAGTAAGATTAGCTTCTATATTATTATACTACGTATAGAAGGCTATATTAGCTACTTAAGTATAAAACTACGCTAGCCTAATATCTACGTCTAGATTACCTATAAAAAGAGAAGTTATATAGATTAGCTTAGTAAAACTAAGTTTATCTAACTAGCTAGTAAAAAGTATATAGAACGCTAATTAGCTATTATAATTCTAATCTACTATAAGTAGTAGTAATATTTTAAAAAGTGTAAAGTATAAAGAAAGTATTCTAAAATAAAGTAGTCTCTAATATTAGAAGACTTTAAAAGCTCTTTATAGCTATTTCTAGATAATAAAAAGTTAATTAAGTAAAAAGAAAAAGACTTAATAGATATTAATAGTAATAATAGTAATAATAAGAGTCTACTTATAAATATTATAGTTAATATAGATACTATTCTAGAGATAAGTAATAGCCTACGTAGTACTTAGGTAGTACTTTTAATCTTTATATGTATAATTTTAAAATAAGTACGTAAATAAAACTATTAGTAGAAGAACTTAATATGTAATTATAACTAAGAAATACTATTTTTATTTTTCTAATACTAGTACTTAGTAAGTTCTATACCTACGTTAGCTAGTATATCTTCTCTTAGTTCTTATTATTAAGATTCTTACTATATAGGTTAGAGAAGTTAGTAAAGAAGAAGATTATATTACTATTAAATACTTTACTAAGCTATAGAAGTAGTATTACTAGAAACTTAATAGCTATTCTAGTACTATAAGTATACTAATAGTTAACCTTAATCTAGACGTAGTAGGTTTACTCTCTTATAATATTAAAGCTACTATTAATACCTAGTTTATACTAGTTATATACCTTATAGACTATATCTAGAATAATACTTACTAATACGTTTCTACTAATTTTAAAGTATTAAGATAGTTTCTTAATTAAAAGTAGAATTTTATTCTTAATCTTATTCTTTTTAATTATTAAAGTAACGTTTATAAAGTTACTCTTTCTCTTTAGTTTAGCTCTCTACTACTTAACGCTTTATATTTCTATACTTCTTATATTTAGAAAGAGAACCTTCTTACTAGATATATAGTCTATAGTAAGTAGAGATAGTAACTTAAAGCCTTTATAATTTATATAGAAAAGAATAATTATTAATTAATAGAGAAGAGAAGATAATTAAGATAAGTAAAGAAAGAAAAGCTAATCTAGCCTTAGTATCTACGTAAGCTATACGCCTTTAAAATTAGCTTACGTATCTATATTAATAATATACTAACTTACTATCTATTACTATAGATAGACTATATAGCGTAAAGTCTAATTATAAGTTAGTATTACTACTCTATTATAGTAATATAAACTCTCTTATATATATTACTTATCTTACTAGTATAGTTATAGAGCTTCTAAGAAAGTAATCTTAGGCTAACTAGATAGCTAATTACGTCTAGTCTAGATAAAAGTAGACTATATAGAATACTAGTATATAGAATAGTAATAAGACTACGTATTAGAATATATATACGTAGTAAGCTATAATAAGGTGCCTAGCCTTACGTATTAATAAATAAGAATTAGTAGATAATAGTAGCTATAGTATATTATTACCTAGTATAGCTCTATTTCTTCTAATCTAATAACTCTAATAATATAAAAGCTAACTACTACTAATAAAGCTATAGAAACTATCTATTAATATTAACTTTTTATCTTAATAAGATAAACCTATTTTAGAGAACTACTATAGTTATTAGCGTTACTACTATTACTACTATTACTATCTAGATAGCTAATAAACTTATAGCTAAAAAAGTAGTAGAAAATATTAAAATTTTATAAGATACTAGACAAAACTATAAAGTAAGTATCTTCTAAATATATAAATACTTAATGCTTACGTATTAAAAGCTTATTATAGTTAACTATTTATACTTTTTACTAGCTCTAGAGTATAGTAGCGTATACTAATACTTTAGGCCTATTTATTTAGATAATAATTTTATTATTCTTATTAGATCTAATAGTAAGGTTAACTTAGCAGAACTTTTTAGTATAGAAGAGCTTATTCTAATTTATAAGCTAGGTATAACACTACTATTTAGTAAATATATAGTCTAGCTACTATACAGCCTTAATAGAAATAAAGTCTAATAGCTTTTTACTAGTCTAAATCTTATTACACTTTGTATTAATTATAAAACTATTCTCTTTCTTAGAGGTAGTTAGCGTATAGTTAAGAATTATAATATAGTACTAAGTAGCTTAATAAAAGCACTTAACCTAGCATAGATTAGAACTATCTATTAGTAAATATAGAAAGGTTTCTCTTAAATACACTTAAAGTTTTACTTATAATTAGAAAATAAAAAGACTACGCCTTAAGCTTTAACTATAGTCTAGTTCTAGTTACTAGTAATCTTTCTACTACTCTTTCTTCTAGTGCTAGTACCTAATATATATTACTCTAAATAACTAGATACTATATAAAGTATTAGTTAAAGTTCTTTAATTAGTATTATTAGTAGTATATATATAGGCTTTATGCGTAAACTCTACTCTAGTCTAATATAGCTATCTCGCTTCTATGCGCTCTATATCTCTAGTACCTAACCTAGATAACCTAGAGAACCTAGATAACCTAGATAGATATTAGCTTACTTATTATATATTAGTAATATTATAGTTTAAGCTTAAGAAGAGTGCTAAAATATATAAAGTGTAGACGTAAGCTAGATATAATAAGCTCTAGTAGAATAGATTTTATATATAGTTATATTATAATATCTATAGAAAATACACTAATAGATAACTATAGAATATAATAAAAGTAGAAATTAACGCTCTTATAGAAGCTAGCCTAGACGTTAGTTAGATAATAGTACCTAGTAACATTCTAGCCGTAATATATACCTATATTAATTATTAACTAAAGAATAAAAACATCTCTAAAGTATAATATAACGTTTTTAGCTAGTAGATAGCGCGTGCTATCTAGTATTAAATAATATATAAGTATTATAATATACTTATATAAGTTAATAATATCTAATAGGCTATATATAGCTAATAGCCGACTTATAGTAAAGGTAGTTACCTTAGCACTTACTAAACCTCTAGTCTAATATAAGAGTAGAACGTGCAGAAGTTATAGGTATTAGGTAGTAGATAATAGAAGTAGATATAGGCTCTTTCTATATATATTAGATATAACTAAAGTTAATTATAGCTAGATAAATATAATAGAAAATTATAAATAACACTATTTAGGTAATAACTATTCTAAGTATAAAGAAAAAAACAAAAGCTATAATAGGTACGCAATTATAAAGACTAAAGATTAATTAGTAAATAGCTATCTCTTCTCTTTCTCTCTAATAACTATAATAGTTCTATCTACTAAAGAAGCTATATTAACTCTAACCTTATACTTTACTACTCTAAGCGTAATTAAATAGGTATTAGACCTCTTTAAACAAAGAAGCGTTTCTATAAATAATATTTTCTTATTTATAAGATAGATAGTCTTACCTAGTAATATAATAAGTTTAAACTTAAAGTAGGTTTCTATAGATAAAAACTTTTTATTAGACTAATAGTTACTATTTACTTAATTATAAATTTCTCTAAGAATCTTTACGCGTATTAAACTAAGAAAGCTTTTATTATTTTTTTTTACGTTATAGTAGAAAGCACTTATAAAGAGTAGTAGGTTAACTTTAAAACTATTAGAGTATTTTAGAAGCACTATAGCTTATACTTTATCTTTAAGTAAGGTATATTATATATTTATAAAAGTTATTATTATATCTAAAATATTAATAAAGAGTTTACTAGACTAAATATTCTCTAGTATAGTAATAAGTTATAGTGTATTAGTGTAGAAGAGGTCTAATAATAAAATAGAAGGTAGTAGTAGTAGTAGTAGAGTAGATATAGCTATCTTAGAGTTTAAGCTTTCTAATATTTATTATTTACTATTATAGAAGAAGAGAGTAGAAGTAACTAATATACGTAAGCTAATACTAAGAAGATTTAGATTAGAGTAATATAGAGAAATAAATAGATAGAACTAACTATCTTAGAGAATTTAGTACTTTATAAGAAGAACTTTAATATATAAAAGCTAACTTCTTTATAAGTTAAGAGAGTATAGCTAGTAGTATATTTATTTATTAATATTTTCTATATTATACGCCTTGTTATACTACTACTAAGTAGCTCTTTCTATCTTATCTAAGCTAGTAGACTAATTATTAAGAGAAAGAAAGTAATAAGATAAATTAGTCTAGTAACTAATTAGTAGAGCAGAAAGTTCTTATAGTTATCTTAGTCTACTTATAAAATATAATCTTTTATACTCTTTAATATTTTCTACTATCTTAGTAGATAATAAAGGTAGTTAAATTAATACTTACTATATCTCTCTACTATATTTTGTTAGTTACGCTACTACGCTCTTTACTTTATTTTATCTTTAACTAATATAAATATAGGCTATATATAATAATAGTAGAACCTATCTCTCTAAAAGTTTTCTCTATTAATACTAAAGCGCCTAAGCTAAGTTCTATTTCTATAGTAATAACTAGCTAGAAAAATATTTCTAGATAATCTCTTACTATAAATACTATACTATTAGACTTACTTATATAAGATATTAAGAAGTTATAAGCTAGTATTTTTTATATAGTAAGCGCAGATATCTTATTTATAGAAAATAAAACTATCTTAGCTTTATACGTAGTAATTACTATATTTAGTTATAATAATTTATAGGCTTAGAATTAGTCTATAAAGGTTAATATTCTATATTATACTAGCTCTATTAGTCTAGTAGCTAACTATTATAATATAGAAGAGTACTATACTATTACTACTAAGTATCTAGATAGACTCTAAGAGTAGGTTTAGACTTATATTATAGCTAATCTAATTAAAATAATACCTTACGTATTAACTTACCTAAAGATATAACTTATAATCTATTTAGATAAAAGAGTTCTTTTTAGAAGTAATTAACGTAATTATAAAAGTATATTAAAAAAGGTATAAGTAATAGACCTAACAAACACGCTCTATATATATAGAATATTAGATAAGAATAAATATAAGATATATTTTATAGCACCTAATTTAAGAGCACGTAGTACTATTATCTAAAGTCTAGCCTATTTTAATACTAAGGCTAGCTCTATATATTAATAGTATATAACTTTCTCTTCTATAGTTTTCTTTTTATTAAGGTAGCTAGACGTCTTCTCTTTAGAGCGTAAACCTACTCTCTAACCTACTATAATAATAGTATAGAGATACGTTAATAGTAGCTCTAGAGAGTTTTCTCTAATTCTTATAATAAGATATAGTAAAATCTTCTCTTCTACTATAATATAGTAACGTATAGTAATTATATATATAGTAATATTACGTGCGTTTAGAGAGTTAAAACTTTTTACTATCTATAAACTAGTTAAATGCAGAGTTTTCTTTATCTTATCTAGTGCTTAGAATTATTTTAGAAGGCTAACTATACTTAGAAGATTTACGCTTAGATATTACTATCTATCTAACTAGAGTAAATATTAAGGTTAAAGGTAAAAGCTTCTAGTAGTCTATCTATAAGTATAGATATCTATACGTAGTTCTTAGAGAAAGAGAACTAAGTAACTAGGTACTATTAGTAAACTTATTAATGTCTAGAAAGAATATCTTACTAGAAATATATAATTTAACTAGTTTAGAGCCTTAGAATAAAATATAAAGACTCTAAGTATTATAGAGTACGTAAGAAGTAGTATAGTAAACTATAAATACGCTTATAGATATACTATAGTAAGGTATATATATACTATACTAAAGATAATAGATAAAATAAATAATATATATAGTATTAGAATATACGTAGTAGTAATTCTGCTATAGAAGATAAGAGTAATAATAGTAGATACTATAGTCTTCTATTAGTTTATATAATAATATTAATCTTTTATAATTATTATAGCGTCTTTAGATATAAGCTATTCTAGGTCTAGTAATATATTCTACTACTTATTTATACTTACCTAGATAAATATATTAGTAGTAACTCTAATAGTTATATAAGAGTATCTTACTAGATTAAAGATTAATAGAATACTAAAGGTAACTAATTATACTAGAAGTCTATCTATAGTATAATTATAAGATACAAACACTATAGATATAATATAAAGTATAAGAGGTAGAACCTCTACTAGTAGTAAGAGAATCTCTAGAAGTAATTAGCTAGAATATTAAAATTTACAGAAAGATTTAGTAGCTACTAAAATATAAAATAAACTAACTATAGTAGAGCTAAGAATAATAAAGAACTTTATAATACCTATAGATATAGTAAGAGTAAGCGTAAGATACGTAATACAAAACTAGTATACTATATACTAGTAATATAGTCTTATATATAATCTAGAACTATAGAAGCGTAGTAATAATACTAATATATAATTACTATAGTGTTCTACTCTAGTATACCTCTTACGCTAGTATAAAGGTATATTATAGCTTATTTAAGTCTAGTATATTAGTAGTAATAAATTAAATATAACGCTAATAGCTTACCTTATACTACTTTTACGCTCTCTTCTTCTTAACCTCTTTTTCTTTTCTTTATATACTTTATTTTAGCTCTTATACTTATACTACTCTAATTATTAGTATATAAATTATAAACTTTATAAAGATTCTACGTAGTATACGTTTAGATTCTTTTATAAATATTATAATACTTACGTTTACTCTATAGGTAGTATCTAACGTAGTTATAGTAGGCTAGCTTTTACTAAAGTAATTATTAGATCTATACACTAATACTAAGTATACTCTCTTAGTTAGTAAGCTTAAAACTAAAGTATAGTACACTAATAGTTAGAAACTATTTATAAAGGTCTTAAGATTACTATAGATATAGGTTTTAGTATCTAAATTAAAGAAAGAGAAGAGTATAAGCTATTTAGCTTTAATATCTAGATTAGAGAAATTTATAGAGGTCTTGTTTAATATTACTAAACTAGACTAATTAAGATTAGACTTTATATTCTTTCTATACTATCTTAAGAAGAAGTCTATACTTTATATAGAGTTTAATAAGCTCTATAAAGTATACCTAGTAGCTTACTAGAAAGGTATTATAATTAGAAATTCTATAAATTGCTATATAGTTAATAATAGAATACTTAGTAATTTAGCTTAGATACCTATAAAGTAGAACTTAGATAATCTTAGTAATACTAGTGTGTATATAAGTCTAGAACTATCTAAGAATAAAACTAACTATAAATAGAAGAAAAAGTGTAGAAAAGGCGCGTTAAAATTAGCTATAAGATATATATCTACTAGCTCTAGAATAGTATAAATATAATTAATAGTATTCTAGCTATTAATATACTCTTACTCTATAACATTAAAGATAATAACTATTTCTATTAGTTAGTCTAATATAATTTAGATATTAAAACTCTAAGAACTTTTTATTAGGTTAATCTTATTAGGTTTTATTTTGTTAATTATATATTTAAGATCTAGAGTAGTTTTAATAATTACTATAGTGTAAGCGTATAGACTTCTAAGAATAGTAATACCTATACTATATATAATACTAAAAGCGTGTAAGAATATTTTCTTATATTAATTAGCTCTATTCTAAGCACTTAAATCTATAATTTATACCTACTTAGAAATTTACTTTAATAATATAATAACTTTCTTATAGTTATTAATATAAAAGATTATATAGAATTAGCCTTATAGAATTTTAACACTACTTACTTAGAATAAATTACTTCTAAGTTTTAAGATTACCTTCTTAATCTTATTATAGTACTCTATTTTATAGTTAGATACTATTACGTATTTAGTAGTAGTAGAAATTCGCGTAGTATTATAATATATAGATAATAATATAGTAATTAGACGTAGATAAGAGTACGTAAAAGTTCTTAGTATAACTATAATAGATTAACTAGAGCGTCTAATAAGATATATATTAATAATAAATAAGTATATTAAATACTTAAATTATTATTCTACTACTAAAGGTAGCGTTATAGTCTTATAAAAAATTAGATTATATATCTACTAAATAGAGATTAAAAAGGTTTTCTAGCTAACTAGTAAATAAAATAGAACTATTTAGTACTTTACACTATATATATTACTACTTATATAGCTAACTTATAGTAGTAGACTAACTACTCTTAAGATATAAATTAAAGTTAGTTTATATCTTATTAACTATATATAGCTATTACATAACTAGTAGATAATAGATAATAGGTAATAGATAATAGGCAATAGGTAATAGGTAATAGGTAATAGATATTAAGTAACTCTACTACTAAGTAGCTCTATAATATAGTCTAGGTCTACTATTTTTATATATACTTCTTACGCTAATTTATCTCTATTATACTATAAACTATTAATATATAACTATAATAGCTAGAATTACCTAAAAATATAAATACTATTCTATTCTACCTACGCTATACTTATTAGCGCTCTACTACCTATAGCGTACTATCTCTATAATATACTCTTACTACACGCAACATAGAAGCTATATTATTTCTAGGTTAGCGTCTAGTAGATAGTTTAGTTAATATATAATACTAAGTTAGTTTATATATTAAAGGCTAAGAATAGAGTTATAGTTATAGTTATAGTTATAGTAGCCTAGTAAGGTATATATATCTACTAGTAAGCCTAGGTCTTTTACTATTCTCTTATATAAGATACTAAAGATATATACTTTTTATAAATACCTCTTATTAATTTATAAGCTACCTCTAGTAAGGTCTTATCTAAATCTTAGTTCTATAACTTAATTCTTCTTCTATAATTATAAATAGAAAGTAAATCTAAAGAAAATACTTAAGTATATAAATAACGTTATCTTTATTATAGGCACTAGAATCTTAACTAGTACTAGTAGTAAGTTATATAAAAGTTTTTATATATATTAGTGCTAACCTACTTATAGTAGATAATTACTAGAGTTAATCTAGAATAAAGATGTTAAGTTATAATATCTTTAATATTTCTACTCTCTTATTGCATAAGTTTATTAAAGATATTAGTAATTTCTATTATAAGTATAATAAGTAGAAGCCTACTCTATTCTACTACTTTATAGATACGCTTAGTCTACATAGCTACTTTCTTTACTATTATATCTAGAATATTAACTATCTTAATGCGTATTTAGAAGGCTTATCTAGGCTAATAGTCTTACTATATAAGTAGCTAAACATAGTTATCTATACTATATACTAGATATCTAAGCAAATTCTATTAGAGTAATATCTAGATATAGTTACGTCTTCTTATAAAAGATACACTACTTAGAGTTAGGCGCGTATATTAAGTAGTAAGAAAGATACTATAATTAGCTACTATTACTCTAAGATTCTACTCTATAGTAAGAACTATTCTAATAATATAGATATTATAATATATTTTAGAAGAGATATAGTAGAAGTAGATATAGTTATAATAGTAGAGACGCAGCTTTAGATACTAAGTCTTAATAGATTTACTTAGAATTTATATAAGTAGATAAAGTTATAGAGAGAGATTATTATATAGGTAAGTATAGAAAAGCTAAGGTTAGCTACGCGTTTTAAAGCTTTACTAGACTATAAGCTTTAAGTAGATTATAATAAAGTTATAAGAAATACTTAATATTTATTTTTTATATATATAAAAAGTATAGTTATCTAAGCTAGATAATATAAGTAAGACACTATACTATATTATATTATAAGATAGTAGTTAGAATTCTATTACTCTACGCTTTTATGTATTACTAATTACTATAAGACTATAATTATTCTTAATATTTAGTTATAATCTTAACTTTTATATCTTCTTCTTCTAGTAAATCTATAGCTATACGTACGTTATTAACTAAGTATAATACCTAGATAGTAAGGCTTTACATCTACTTAACTATAGCTAGAATAAGAAAGAACGTACTACTAGCGTAAATAGCACGTATATAGTAATTATAGTAATAAATTAATTATTAGAAGTATATTTTAGACTTCTACTAGTTACTTATATTAGTGTAACGCAGAAGTAATATAGCGTAGACTAAATAGAAAGATATAGTAAATAATAAATAAAAATAAGATACTATACTATCTAAATTATAATTAGATAGCTCTATATATTACTTCTCTATAAATTATAATCTATTAGATATATATTAATAGCTCTTACTTATTTCTAAGCTTAGTTTACTTACCTCTAGGCTTACTTTTCTCTACTTAATTTTTCTTTACTATTTCTTACTTATTCTTATATTTATACTATAGGTAGTTATATAGCTTATTATAATAGTAGAAAGTCTATAGATAGTTAACGTAATTATACTTATAGATAGGTAGATTATATAGTAATATATAGTAAGTAAGCTTATTTATCTAGTAAAAAAACTTATTATAGCCTTTAGAGTAGGTAAGCTTAGTATTACTTTTCTTTTTCTTCTCTATCTTTTACGCTCTAGCCTAAGAGATATTTTTATAAAAGAGCTTCTTATCTAGAGTATTATTAGATTAGTAGAAGTAGAAGTAGAGATATATAGGTATTTTACCTTTAGTGCTCTTAACTTACTCTATAATTAGTATAGCTATAGCTTCTTATTAGTTTATTATATAATTACTAAATCTATCTATTAAATATAGAATAGAGTACTATAGCGTCTAATATATAGAAAATAATATATACTAATAAGAGTATAGTACTAAGCTAATACTACGTCTAGCTATTATAGCTTAAGTTACGTAATACTAGAAAGTGTAGAGTTTCTCTATCTACCTAAAAGAAAAGTAATAAGTAATACTATAATTACTAGATAGAGTATTAGTAGAGAAAGCTTATACTATAGCTAGGTTTTCTAACCTAGAATAGAGATAATTTATTATAAGGCTATCTCTACTTCTAGTAAAGTCTAGGTCTTAATATAGTATCTTATAGAATATTATAAAGAAGATTATATATAAACTTTATAAAATACACTCTATCTATATCTAGCGTTAGGTACTATTTAATAAAAAGCGTTGTATTATAAAACGCATTAATAACTAGCTATTAGAGAAAGATATCTTTATTATTAAGATTAAGCTAGTTAGATAGCGTATAAGTAAAGTAATTAGTAACTTAAAGTATACTAAGAGTACGTATATATATATTCTCTATATATAAAGATCTAAGGTTATTAATAATATATAGCTAAATTAAAATTATTAGACATACTATCTATACCTAATATTACTACTAATAGTATAGATATAAGTTAAGGCACTATTACTACCTTAGCTTCTATAGCTACTAGATCTATAACTACTATACGTATATTTAACTCTATCTATAATATCTAAGAGATATAGATATATATAATATATTATAAAGATAATAAGTCTATAGCGTAATTAACTTATTACTTTTAAATCTTTCTATACGCTATACTTAGTATTATAATAAATAATATAGATAATAGTTTTTATTAGACTCTTTATAAGAAGTTAGCTAAACACTATAGTATATAATCTATAACTTCTTACCTTTTATAATATTAACTTTTAATCTCTTAGATAAGAGCTAAAAAAGTAATATAGAAAGATATAGTAGAAAAAGTAATAAGAAGCTAAAATATAATAAGAAGCTAAAACGTAATAAGAAGCTAAAATATAATAAGAAGAGAAAAGGTAGCTAAGTAGTCTAGTACTACTTTTTTATTTTAGAATATAGTATAGTAAAGAAGCGTATTAATCTATAACTAGAGAAAAGTGTATCTAATTTTAAGACGCTACTATTTATATTTTATCTATATTTAGTATATATTAATTTTAGCTATATACTAAACACGCCTTATCTAAATATTAAAAAGTATCTATTTCTATAAAGAGGCGCGTTAATAATATATAGAGAGAATACGTTAAAGTATAAACTAATTATAAAGAATATTAGCTAATTAATACTAATTTAGTTATAGAGCGTAGCCTACTATAGTACTAAGAAAGTTAACTCTATCTAAGTAGGCTTACTAATTCTATATATATACCTAAAGACCTAGAGATCTAAACTAATATTAGGTTTATGTTTACCTCTACTTAAGTAATATTACTATTTAATCTTAAGAAAAACGCTAAGATATATAAAGTATAAGCTTACGCTAGATTAAATAAGCTATAATAGATAAAGTTTTACGTAGAGTATTATTCTTACACTAATATACAAACGTTATCTAACTTATTAGTAGTAACTTACTACTATTAAAGTAGATAAGCTACTAGAATCTAATCTAGAGCTAACGTAGTCTTCTATTTCTAATAATATACTTATAGAAGTATATAATTAGGTAAATAGCTAGCTTACTAAGAAGAGTATTCTAGAAGTAAAGTATAACGTTTTTAGTTAGCGTATAGCGTAAGCTATTTAGTACTATATAGCTTATAAGAAGACCTACTCTATCTAGTAAAAAGCTATATCTAATAGATATAGCTAAAGATAAGAATATATTAAAGATAAATAATCTAGCTATATTCTAAGCCTAGTCGCAGCTACTATATTCTAATATAATATATCTTAGTATCTATACTCTCTCTTTTATATAGTATACGTAATATACTTTCTATATTATAGTATATATTTTAATAATAAAGAAGTAGTAATATTATCTTAGATTAATTTAGTATTAGGCGTAGCGCACTAAGCTTAGTTATATAGTAGAATACTAGTTAGCTAATAGACTTTTTTTAAGGCTATTATAAAGGCTATACCTTAGTAGATAGAAGTATATAGAGATAAAGTATATAATAAAATTAATTATAACTCTTATTTAAATGCGCTTTAACCTATAAGAACTCTAAATATAAATATATATATCTATATCTTATATACTTATATTAGTATAAGCTTCTCTTTAGAGGTTAATTAGTTCTTTATTAAGACTTACTTTAAGTTCTACTCTTTCTATAGATTTTCTAAGATTATTAAGCTAGAGTAAAGCTACGTCTTATTTTAGTATATAAAGAAGAGCTATAATAGTAAAAGCTCTAGACTACTAGAGTTAGAAATTAAGCTAGAAGAAGTTTATACTTTTATAAAAGCTAGATTATAGAAGCTTTATATAGGTTCTATCTACTTATAATATAAATACTTTATTTACATTCTATAGAGTATTCTTACCTCTTTAGCTCTAGATAACTCTTTTTATAAGAACTTCTTACCTAGAATATAGAGTATTTATAGTAGTGTAAACTCTTTCTACTTTCTAACTATTATAAACCTACTTCTAGATTATAAATACGCTTTTAAATAATTTCTCTCTTACTTATAAAACTATCTCTTTATTACCTAACTACTAGTTTATCTAGATTAATAGTACACTAAGTAAGTTTAAAACTTATTACTTTATATATATACTAATAATCTTAGAGTTAAGTAGCTATAGTGTAGTAATAGAGGCGTATTTATAAGGTAAATTAAAGATAATATATAAGCTATAATAGAACGCTATAAAGCTAATATAGCTAAGATATAGATAGAGTTTTAGATAGAACTCTAACTCTAGCTAGCTAGGTAATTTAAGTATTAGTACGCTATAGGTAAAAGCAAAGCTCTAAACTTATTATATTAGTATAGTAAAGTGTCTACGCACTAAAACTTATATTCTAATATAGTATAAGGCACTACTTATTATTATATATCTAAAAGCTAAGCTCTAACTAGATTACTACTATAATATTTACTTAGTAGAAAGATAGAAGCTCTTAATATATTACATTAATATAGTAGAGCGTCTAGACACTAGAACTTATATTCTAATATAGTGTAGAGTACTACTTATTATTATATACCTAAAAGCTAAGCTCTAACTAGATTACTACTATAATATTTACTTAGTAGAAAGATAGAAGCTCTTAACACTTTACATTAATATAGTAGAATATCTAGGTACTAGAAATTATATCTCTATATAATACACGCTACTTTATATTATATACCTAGAAATTAAGCTTTAATTAAAGTAATAATACGTAATTTACTTACTCTTAAATAGTAACCTATATAACTAGCTATAGTTAGCTCTAACTTCTAATATTAGTATTAGTATTAGTATTATTAGTATTATCTAATTAGTTTAGAAGAATAGAAGTGTAACTAGTACGTAAATATAGTCTATAGAGCTAATATAAGAATATAGTTAAGCTTACTATAAAACTTATTAAAAGTTATAGTAATAGTAATAATACTAATAATAATTATAAAAGTATTATAAGTTTATTTAGATAGCGTAAATAGTAAGAACTAAATAAGGTTACGTTTTATATAAGAAGTAAATAAGCGCAATATAGACTATATTTAATATAATACTATTTTAATACTATCTATCTATCTACTTCTTATAATATATATTAGTAATTAGAACTAAGAATAAGTTACTATTTTTATCTCTACTGCCTTCTTTATATAGCTTATTAGTAGAGATATAGATTAGTATACACTAATTAGTCTATAGATTAAGTAAGTATAAGTATTATATAATTTTAGAGAAGTTAATACTATCTCTTATACTACTAAGATTATAATTATAAGTAACTTCTTTTTCTAACACACTTAAGAATATAGTTTATATCTAACTTAGTAAAAAATTCTTAATAGATAATAAGCTATAACCTACTCTTACTCTTAACTCTATAACTAGCCTTTATAAATATATAATCTCTAGAAAATAAATATAGAAATCTTTAAAATTAGGTTTATTATACTCTTACCTAAGTAGGTTAAAGCTCTTAAGAGTATATAAGTTATAGGTTAGAAACGCCTTAATAAGTAGCTTAAGATATATACACTTTCTCTAAAGTAAGTAGATAAGCTAGTTACTAAAGCACGTTAGAGTAAGATAGAGAAAAAAAGTAAGTAGAAGAGTGCCTCTTTTTAGATATATACTAATATAGCCTAGTAGTAAGATAGAATAAGAGTAATTATATAGATACTATAGAAATTATATTAACGTAGTAGAACTATATAGATAGAAGTATATTTATAGAAGCCTTTATAACTTAGCGTAATATACTTAAATAAAAAGTATTATAACTCTAAGAACTATAGAATTAGAGTCTATAAAGCTTTATTATTATTAATAGTAATTTATTAGAATATAATCTAGACTATGCTACTATACTAAGATTCTTTATTAGATACTAAAAAGGCGCTATAATAGTAGATAAAAGTAGAATATTATAGTTAAATCTATAAGCTATAGAAGACACTTTATAAAGATCTACCTATATACTCTATTTTTATATAATATTAATAAACTTCTTTAAGCTAGTAATAGGTACTTATATATTCTTACTACTATATATAATAAGAAATTTAGTTACTATATTTAGGTACTTCTTTATCTACTATAAGAGATTAATAGCATAAAGAGTATTCTAAAGTCTCTTCTATATTTTAAGAGAAGAAGAAATATATACTAACTATATTTCTTTAGAAAAGAAGTGTCTAATAGCTAGAGAAATATTAGAAAGTTACTTAAGTAGAGAGACTATATAAAAAAAGCTATACGCAGCATTATTAATAGATATATTATATTCTATATAGAGGCTAGAGTTATAATAGTAGTTACTAAGTAGTAGGTATTATAGATATATACTATAAATATACTTACTCTATTCTAGATACGTATATAAAGTAAGAAAACCTTCTATACTTTTACTTATAAGAACTACTTTATAAGAGTTCTATCTAAGATCTAGAAAGTAAGTTATAATAAGCGCTTTAATGCTCTCTTTCTTAAATAGAAAAGCTATAGTATTACTAGTATTCTTAAGTATAGCTTTACTACTACTTTCTAGTAAGTAGCGCTAGTTAAATAATATATAAATAATAGAGTACGCCTTAATAAATTCTATAATAGCTTATACCTTCTATATAGAGTTCTAAGGTAAGCTAGTAGTCTAAGATTATTAGCTATCTTTTACCTTATTTACGTAGAAAAGCTTTTACTATACTACCTCTACTAATATTAATAATAACTTTAGCTTTTATATTACTTTATCTCTAAAGAGACTCTATAAGGCTTTTTAAGATACTTATTAAGACTTAAAGATTAGCTAAGAAGAAGATTATATATTCTATAGTCTTTAGATATAAATAGCTAAACTAGAAACGCTAGATTAGCTATAGTAATATAACACGCTTATATATTCTTATATATATAATAAGATTATTAAGCCTCTAGATATTATTCTTATTATAATAGAACTTTATATAAAAGTACTCTAGTAGATTTATTACATAGTACAAAGTATTCTAGTTACTATACTATTAGCTTATAGATTATAGAAGATATATAAAGTCTAGAAAGATATATAGAGTAAGAAAGTATAGACTAGCGTAAGTAGTTACTACTAAGTATTATTAGCTATAATAGAAAGTAGTAGAAGTTACTTATAAATAATTATAATTATAAGCAGGTCTAAGAATAATACTAAGGTGTTCTACTATACTAGTACGTATAGTATACTTATAGTAGCTTATATTAGCTAATTATACTACTTTTAGAGTTTAGGTTATTTTATAAATAGCGCTTTAGAGTTTCTATAAGCTCTAGCGTTATAAAACTTCTTAATTAACTTTGCTATCTTAGCTAGAAAGTGTTAGCTATTATAGCTATCTCTTTAAAGGCTAAGTGTCTAGTTAAGTAGTTACACTACTTAAGATTATCTTTTATTAGAAAAGAGAATATTCTACTAGATTATAATATAAAGTATAAGTTTCTCTAAGATTATTAGTAAAGTTACTTAAGTTACTATATTAGAGCTAAATTATATTAGAATAGAAAGAGAAGAGAGTAGAAATTAGACCTTCTAGAGTTATAACTAGTTAGTAAATGTATTATAGAGCCTCTATCTATAGATACTCTAATTACTAATTACTATACTCTATTCTAGAGATATACTATTTATATTATATTATATTTAATAGTTTTACTATAGGTCTTATTAATTAGAATTTATTTAAACGTCTATTAGACCTTAATAATAAGCTAGGTAGTAAGCGTAGTGTAAACTTATCTACTCTACTAATAAGTTATAATTTAAAAGTAGCCTATCTTTAAAAAATAGAATAGTTTAGAAATATACGCTTAAACGTAAAGCTAGACTTAGATAAATAGAAAATCTAGTTATAGTAAAGCTACGTAATAAAACTTACTAACTCTACTAGTCTAGCTAGAAGATCTCTTAAGACTAGTTAACATTCTTATTATAGTCTTTTCTACCTATTATTTACTACTACTAGAAACTAAGAAAAAATAGCTTAATAACTCTAAGTGCGTAATTAACCTCTTTAATCTCTAGCGCGCTATCTATAAATTAGGTACTTTTAATAAACGTAAATTCTATTAGACTATAGTACTCTTAAATTAATTATTTCTAATATCTTCTAAATTAGATCTAGAGAATAAATTCTTAGGTTACGCCTACTAGTGTATACACTTATTACTTAACCTTCTACTATATTAGCTTAGCTATAACTTTTATACAGCGCTCTAAAAAGATATAGCTAAGAGTAGATAGCTTCTTAATAGTATATTTATAATAGTAGAAAATATTAAGCTCTTAGTTAACGCAATAGATCTTAAAATATACTCTTATCTAGAATATTATAAAAATAAACTTTATAATAGGTTTCTTAAATAACTTATAGGTATAGCTTAAGTAAAGTAATCTATATAATTTTTGTATAAGCTTAGTTATAACTCTTTACTTACTAAGATTAGTAATATTATAATACGTCTTAGAATAAAAGCTAATAGTCTATAGAATTAGTGCTCTAAAGATCTAAATATATAGAATTAGATATATCTCTCTAATATAGCTAATATACTAATTAACTAGATAGCTACTATAATATTATAGCTTTTATACACTATAGTTACCTAGAGAGTTAATAGACTAGAGTAATAGCTTAGCGTTAATACACTTTGTTATAATAGAAATAAAGCTTCTTAGAAGTATTTTAAAAGCTCTAATATACTAGTTTTAGAGTAGCTCTATCTATTATATAAATAAATACTATATTCTATAGTTTATTTAGTAGTTTATAAAGTAATACTATTATAGATATCTAAGATTAGATAATATAGTTACTAGTGCGTTTAAATTTAATAATATTCTTATAGCTAAAATTAAGCCTATAATTATAGTTAAGATAGAAGATAGTGTTCTAGACTATAAATAGAGCGTATCTCTTAAATAATTTAGAATTAATAAGCTAAAAGTAATTACTAAGTAGATATATTATTTTACGCAGCTAAGAATAGAAATCTATTTCTTAGATACTCTACCTAGTATAGATCTAAGCTATAATATATTTAATACTCTCTTTACTACTATTAAAAGCGCGTATTATTAGACTATCTATAAGACCTCTATTAGTGTAAATAGTAATAATATTACCTTTATAATATCTATTCTAGTAGAATACCTTAGAAGTATTAGAAGTATTAACTTTTATTTATATAAGTATTAGAAGCGTATATTCTCTATAGTTATAATTCTATAGTAAAAAGCTAGAGTACTTTCTAGAAAAGTGTATTTTTCTAGAAAAGTGTATTTTTTAGACTAAGTTAATAGACATAATTAGAGAAATTATAGAAGTAGAAGTAGTAAGTTTATAAAAAAAAAGGTAATATAGATAACTATAGTTAGAGAGAGAAATAGGTATAAGCTTCTCTTTTTATATAATAGCTAGAAGCTCTATAAGTAGAAGTCTACCTTAGTAGTATTAATACTACTATCTAACTAGTAGAAGAAGTAAAGACCTAGGTAATAACTATTTACTTCTCTCTAAGGCTAGAATCTAGTAACTACTAGATACCTAAAGCTACTTTAGCAACTATTTTAAGTTAAATAGTGTCTAAGGCATAATAGTAAAAATATTATTAATTATAGAAGTTATTCTTATATTTAGATAATTACTATTTACGTGTAGCTTATATATATACTACTAACTACGTAGCTTTATATTAGTTTATATCTCTAGCTACGCTCTACACTTATACCTAGGTATACAACACTAGTAAACTATTCTCTTTACTACTACTAAACTTATATTTATAATTACTATTTATATATTATATTATAGAAATATATCTCTATAGATATTACTTTACTTATTATTTTTATATCTAATATATACGTAATTTAAGTAATAATATATTATAACTATTACTAAAATTCTTAATATTAAGTAAAAGAAGATTATATTTAGTGCGCTATAGTATAAGTCTATCTAGACTAGAAGCTATATATATTTATAAGTTTATAATTAAGAAACTTACTTCTTAATCTTAACACTTAAGATATAAATATAGAAGAGATATATTCTATATATAATATAAGAACGCTATCTAATTTATTAGATTAAGTTTAGTAAGTTCTCTAGCTAACTTTTTTATATTATTCTTAAGTAAGGTTATATACCTTACTATTAAGTTGTTTAAATTTACTTTATTACTTAATTAGCTAGCTAATATTTACTTATAAAGTTACGTATAATTTACTATTCTTCTTAGATACTAAATATACTTTATATAAAATTATATAATTATTAATAGTTAGATTTATATTATAGTATATATTAAGAATAATATATATCTTAGAGAAGTAGTTAGTAGCTATTAAATAAGAGTAGTAGTTATTCTTTAGCTTATAGCTAATTTAAGTAAAGTAACTCTTATTAATTATATATTTCTTAAGCTTATATTTAACTTTAAAGTAGAGTATAACTCTTTTTAGAGGAGTATCTCTATCTATATTATCTTATCTATAGGTTATATAGTACTCTAATGTATAGCTAGTTAAGCTTATAGAGGTCTTAAGTTATAGCTAGACCTTACTAGAATATTCTCTATTATATAATAATAATATAAGGCGTAGAAAGTAGATACGTTACGTAAATAATGCTTGCGTATCTAGTAGTAGTATATAGGCGTTATTATATAAAAGTTAAAAGTATAGAAACTATTATTATTACTATAGTTAGTTATATTACTAGAACTAGTTAGTAAGTGCTACTTATTAGAAGAGCAAGAGAATCTTATATTACTAGATAATATAGTTACCTAGATATAGTAATAATAATAGCGTATAACATAATATAATACTAGCGCTAGTAGATTTTTAGTATAAAGTACTAACCTTCTCTATAGCTAGTTACTACTATAGAGGTACCTTCTACTTTTATAACTCTACACTAAGAACGTAACTTCTAGATAGTTATTATTAATAACGCTAGCTATAAGCCTTTAGGCCTCTTTTAAGTCTATACTACCTAACTTTAATATATAAGCCTCTAGGCCTCTTTTAAGCCTATACTATCTAACTTTAATATATAAGCCTTTAGGCTTCTTTTAAGTCTATACTATCTAACTTTAATATATAAGCCTTTAGGTCTCTTTTAAGTCTATACTATCTAACTTTAATATATAAGCCTCTAGGCCTCTTTTAAGCCTATACTACCTAACTTCTACTTCTATAACTTTACACTAAGAGCGTATAGTTATTATAGATAAAAAGGCTAGCTATAAGCTTCTAGCTTCTTTTAAGTCTATACTACCTAGCTCTAGCTCTAGAGCTTATAAGTAGTAGTTAGATGCGTAGAAGCTAGAGCTTATAAGTAGTAGTTAGATACTTATAAATCTATTTAAGCTATTCTATTATACTCTATTTATACTAGAGTAAATATATATATATAATTTACTACCTTACGCTTAATAATAAATAATACCTATATATAAGACTAGAATTCTTTTTCTCTATAACTCTCTAGATAAATCTAGTTTTAATATAAGATTTTTTTAAGTTAATTATATATAGAGCTAAAAGAGCTATACTTATACATTTTATAAAGATTATAGATAGTAGCTTTTCTAATACCTTATAGTTAATTATACTAAATAGTTTAACTAGGCTTTACTCTTTACTTAACTTTATTAAAGTTATTAGAAAGCTACTTAGTAGTTTTAGTAAACTAGTAATACCTTCTAAAGAGAATGTAATAAGCTTATCTATACTCTCTACTTAGAATATAACTTACTTCTTAAATAGTAGTAGGCTTTTAGATATATATTAAATATATTATATAGAACTACTCTAGATAAGAAACTATAAAGACGTATTAAGAAGCTAACTATATAGGTAGTAAAGACTATTAATAGATAGATTAAGATAATAGTAGATATACTTTTAATAAAGATAATTCTTTCTACTATATATAGAAATTATATCTAGTTTAAAGTAAAATATAAAAGCTATAATTACGTCTATAATAGAGGCTAGAGTTACTAGGTTCTTATAAATCTTCTTTAGAGTTATAGCTTTAAGTATTAGTATTTAAAGCGTATTATCTAAGCTAGACTCTAGACTAATAAATCTTACGTTTAAATAGTAGTATCTAGAGCGTATATTTAGATCTAGAGAGTTATAGAAGTACTTCTAAGCGTCTTTTCTATTAAGGTTACGTATAAAGCTCTTAAATAATTACGTATAGAACTATAACTTAGTAAGCTTTATATTTATAAAGACTACTATAGTACTAGTTCTAAGAGAGAGAGTAAAATTAGAATTCTCTTTATTTAGCTAAAGAAAACAACTCTTCTACTACGCTATACTTACTAGATTATTATACTATAATTCTCTATCTTAGTAAGTGCCTAGACTACGCACTACTTAGAGTTTAAAGAACTATAGCGTAGCTAATATATAGTATACTCTAAACTTATTTAGTACTAGTAGATTCTTATAGGTAGTAATTACTTATATATTACTAATAGTAATATTATTCTATACTTTCTTAGCGTAGATAATATTATACTTTACTAATATTAAGTAAAGCTTCTAATAATATATCTATACACTTACTAATATCTATATAGCGCTTTCTACTATTATAGTTAGTAAATAACTATAGAAGTAAATTCTAGATAGTAGTAGTAGTAATAGCTACCTTAGTATTATTACGTAATAGATTAAATATCTATAGAGAGAAATTAAAGGTCTTTTTAAACGCGTCTTAAATAGCTATAAGACTATATTAGCTATCTTTAATATATATAATAATAAGCTAAAAAGCTTTTAATAGAAGAGTCTTTTACTTTCTAAAAATCTTTACTACTACTTATTTAAATTACTATATAGACTCTATAGCGCTTTATTATAATAGAAATATACTAATAATAATAAAACTATCTATAAAACGTTAGTAATATATCTTAAAATATCTATAGATTCTAAGTAGCTAATATACTATATATAAAATTAAAATAATCTTTAATTATATAATCTAGTAGTAAAAGAGTAAGGTCTAGGTATTAAAGAAAGACTAGAGGTACTACGCCTCTAACACTACTTCTATCTACACTTAGTATATAAATACTTACTATAGAAGGTATAAACTAAAACTTATAGTCTCTTTAGATTACTTTATATAGAACGTACTCTATAAGCTTATAGATATATATCTCTAAGTAATAGTAATTTCTAAAAATCTAAATGCATATATTATATAAGGCGTAGCTATATCTAAGTATCTTCTTTAGTATATATAAAAAATATAAAAAATATAACTAGTAGCTCTTAAGCTTTATAAAGTAAGAATAGTTTATTTATAAAGCTATATAATAAAGCTTACTTATAGAGAAGATACTACTATAGTATATCTTAAAGATAGTGTAAAACTTATAGAGTACTACTAATAGAAACTTTTACTAGATTTTAGTATATATTATATAGATAGTAATAGTAGCTTTATATAGCGTAGAGTATAAGATATTAAAGAGATAATTAAGCGCGAAATCTATACTTATTAATTAATATCTAAGTTAAGTAGACGTATATCTTACTATATATATATAGAGAGTAGCTAGTAAGTAGTAGAGCTAAAGTAATAAGAGGTATAGTAAAATACTAAAGCTAAGCCTATAAAGATATCTAGTTTAGAAAGTTAGAAAGATAACTTTCTAAAAGATCTATTATAAAGCTTTATAAATGTAAAGCACTAGTAAATTAGAAGAGTCTAGTAATATTAGTGCTAATATAACGTAATAACTACTTTATAAAAGTCTAGAAGTAATTATAGCTAAACTAGGTAAAATTACTAGCGCGTTTATTTATAGACACTTTAGCTATAGCTAGTAAGCGTTTTTTTAACGCTCTAGCACGCACTAGAGTTATTTTAAATAACTATAGCCTAAGAACCTTAATTTTGCTAATATTTAGATTTCTACGCTAGTTTTCTAAGATACTATTCTTTGTTTATAAAGCCTATTTAAGGTAGAGAGTAGCTTTATTAGCTATAATTCTATTATTAAACGTATCTAACCTTATCTCTATAACTAACAAGATATAGAGCACTATTAGTAGATTTTATTCTACTACTACGCTAGTAAGATTAGCTAGCTAGTTTATAACTACCTTTAGCTCTCTAAGATTACTAATAAAGTAGTAGATAATACTAGAGAATAGAGTAAATACTTAGCTATATAATGTTATATTTATATTATAAATATCTAGTAGAGACTAAGATATTATAGGTACTATAATTCTAGTAGTGTTTAGGTTTAGAAGCTATAAGTATAAATTTTATATACTATAGTTAATAATAATAAGTAGCGTATATCTACTCTACTAAGGTAATAACTATAGATACACTTTCTTATATATAGGTACTACTAGACTACCTCTAAAAAGTCTATCTAGAAGAATTATTTTAGATTTTTACTCTATAAAAGTTATAAAAGATAGCTTATAGCTATTCTTAGTAGTAGTATATACTTTAGAGAGTAGTAGTCTAAGTTAAAGCTTATAGTAACTAATAATATTACTACTAGGTAAAGTCTTAAAGGTAATCTAGAGAAGAAAAGTTATATTTTAGAATAGTTAGTAATTACTAGTTAATTAAAGACTTTATACTACTACGCGAGCACTACTATCTAGCTAATTCTAGAATTTAGAGTTACGTTTTCTAGAGTTCTATAAACAAACGCTAGTTATAGTTATATCTATTATAAACTTATAATACGTATCTAACTATAGAGTCTTAATAACTTTAGCTTAAGCTTAGAATACTTAAGTATACGTTATTATAGTACTATAAGATAAAGACTTTACTATAGAAAAGTTAGCGTATTACTATAGAATTACTTACTTACTACTCTGCGCTTTAAAGTTTAGAAGTAAACCTATACTAAATAAATATTAAAACCTCTTCTATAAGAATATAGCACGCTTAGAAAGAATATATAGTTAAGTTAGCTATATATAGTTATAAGAAAAGAATATAATTAATATAGTTATTAAAAATAGTAAGCTAGTAGTAGTACTATCTATATATAGTATATTAATAGTAGATATATAAAGCTTTTAATAGCTCTAGAATACTTCTACTCTATAACTTAATAGTGTATAATGTCTTTCTAGCTTATATTATATTAAGGTAGTATAACACTTTCTTAATAAGAATAATAAATAGTAGATAGTAAGACTATTCTTTTATAGTTAGTAAACTAAAATAAAAATATTCTTTTATTAACACTATAGTAGATACCTCTAAGCTAATACTAGTTTAGATTATTAAGTTCTATTCTAATAAATAGAAGCCTTTAGATAGTAAGATATTTTATAAGATAAGACTATATTACTAAAAGCGTAACTAAGAAGCTAAATAAAGATAGTAGTTACGCCTAGAGAAGTCTAAGCCTAAAGACCTACAACAACTCTTTAAGTAGACTTTAATTACTACTAGCTTTAATATATTAATTAATATACTAGAACTATAGGCTTAATTATAACTTAGAGCGCTTTATAGGCTCTTAGTACTAAAGTGTAATAAAGTACGTACTCTTCTAATTATATATAAAACTATCTAATAGATATAGAAGATAACGCTCTATTTAAAATATATAGTAAGATCTTAGATAAAGATATTACGCTATAGTAATACAAAATTATCTTTTATAGTTATTAACGCTACTACTATAAAGTATCTTAAACTTCTAGCTTCTTAGTACTTAGAAATTAATAGAAGCTTAGTTATTAACTTTATAGACTATAGATAGATATTTTCTTTCTTAATAGATAGCAGCACTAGGTAAGCTTTATTAAAGAGTATTTATATCTTTTCTAGAGTAATTCTATTTTTATAAACTTTCTTTAAGATACTTAAGTACTTAGAGCCTCTCTATAAAGCGCTTAGGCAACTTCTAGATAAATAGATAAAACGTATAATCTACTTAAGTCTTATAGGCCTCTTTTTTACTTCTTCTAATAATATAGTATAAATTAATAAAACTTAAGATATTAAGATTAATATTATACTTAGTAAGTATAATATAATAATAGTAGCCTATATAGAGTTATAGACGTTTTATAGTTACTACTTTAATAGGTTAACTATATATATACTAAAGAAAGAAATAAAAAAGTCTAAACTATACGTAAAAGGCTCTAATCTAGTAGTGTAGTAATATTTAGCAAGACTTACCTTAGCTAAAAGCTTCTAGATTTAGTACACTTAGTCTATTACTCTAGAAAAGTAACGTAATTATTCTTAGCTTACCTTAGAATACTTAAAGAAAGTAAATCTAATATACTCTTACTTCTCTAAGAATTATATTAGAAGAGTTATAATAGTAATACTATTAGATAAAACTCTTAATAGACCTAGGCCTTTTCTAGAACTATTATACCTTAGTATTAATTACTAGAGTAAGCGCTCTTTTAAGCGTAACTTTACTAAAGAAAAAAGAATTTTATTTCTTCTATAACTATATAGTAATTTACTATATAAGATATTAGATCTAAGACTAGTGTATTATAATCTATTCTTCTGTATATTTATTGCGTTAGACCTCTAGGTATATACTTCTATTAGTTTATAGATTTCTACTAACTTATCTCTAAAAGAATAACTTTAGGCTAGTAAAAAATTTCTTTGCAGGTTAAAACATTATAGATATTAATATTCTAGCTAGATTAGGTATAGATATATAGCTTATTAAGCTATAGGTATATTAAATAAAACTTAAATAGAAGTATTATAATGTCTCTATATAGTATAAGGCTTAAATCTAAATTATCTATAGGTATAACGTAAGAACTAAACGTCTAGAATCTAAGAACGTAGATTATAAAGACTAATTACAACGTTATAGAATAGAATATTAGTAACTTAATAATAATTTAGTATAATATAAAGATACTAAGTATCTAATAGCCTAAATTATAGATCTATAACGCTAATTAAATAATACTAACTAAGACTCTTAATATAGAAATAATAAACTTAAAAGCTTAGAAAGTAAGAAAGTAAAACTATAACGCTAATTAAATAATACTAACTAAGACTCTTAATATAGAAATAATAAACTTAAAAGCTTAGAAAGTAAGAAAGTAAAACTATAACACTAATTAGATAATATAAACTATAATTCTTAATATAGAAAAAGTAAACTCTAAAGTAAAGAAACTAAAAAACTAAATTTATAAGATAAGATAGTAGATCTAGAACGTAAATTATAGCTTTATAAATTAGAGTTAGAAAAGCTCTAATTTCTATCTACCTCTATAGACTCTAGAACTATAGAAGAGCTAGATATAGGTAGTAGTAATAATAATAATATAAACGTACTAATAGCTAGTTATTTTAAAGAAAAGTCTTATAATTAAAGAAAGTTTAAGATTTATATTAGTTTCTCTTAGAGGTATAGTTAGAAAATAAACACAAGCCTTAAAGAAGTAAGACCTTAGATAATAGAAGTAATATATTAAGCTTAGACTATAGCTAACTTTAAACTTATCTTAATTCTAGAGAAGAATATTCTCTAATAAGACTCTAATAATCTTTTTAAAGTTCTTTAAATCTATAGAATAATATTTATTATAAATAAAAGGTAAAAAGAAGATCTTTTATAGTATATAGCTAGAACTATATTATCTTCTCTATTTTATTAACTAGGTACTATAGTTCTATAGGCTACTAGTAAAGTCTAAGCTCTAATATTATATAGATAAAGTAAATATAAGTTAAAAGTAGATAATTTAGAAAGAATAGTTATAGTAAGAGAGAAAGATAAAATAAACTACTTTAAGGCTCTAGAAAGCCTAGAATAGAGTAATTAATCTTCTTCTAGTAAAGATTTAATTTAATATAATAGAACGTTATAATAAGTAAAATAAATAAATCTATCTTACGCACTCTTCTCTTTCTACATCTATCTTTCTTAATATAACTATTTTATTAGCTTCTATATCTTAATATCTATTATTTATAATTTAACTACGTTGCCTAGAACTATAACTAGTGTTAGTTAAGTAGTAGCTCTTAATAGCTTAAGTATAAGCTCTATACTAATAAAACTTTCTTTATATAGCTACTACTAACAAAAACTACCTCTCTACTACTACTACTACTAATAATAGTAATAATACGCTTACTTATTATATCTAGAGAAATTATAGCTATATAAGAATAAAAGCTATAGAAAACTCTATTTTTATAAGTTTTTCTTTTACTTAACACTATAGTAGATTATACTAATATTAATAGCTTACTATAACGTAAATAGTTATATACGTATAGCCTATTAATAAAGAAAAATAAGCCTCTTACTATAGAGTATTATCTTAAGTATATAATAAGAACTAGAAAATTATTAGAGTTCTACTCTATAACGCGCTTATAGACTTTAACTTTAACACTTTACTTATCTTTTAGATAGTCTAGTAACTTTTTACTATAATATAAATATCTATAACTTATAACTCTACTTAAGTAGAGATAAAGATAAGAATAGTATTCTTAAGAAGTCTAAGGTATATAAAGTGTTAAGCTCTTTATTAGTATTATATTATAAATATACTAACTTTTCTAGCTTAATAAACTATATTACTATTTAGATTAGACTTTTTCTAGTCTAATATTACCTTAATACTATAATACTATAATATTACACCTAAATCTAAGGCTAATAATAGTACCTTAGTAAACGCTAGTTATATCTAAGAAACTAGTAATACTTTATAAGCGTAAAGCTATAGCGCCTTAATTACTAGTAAAAGTTTAGAGTACTACTATCTAGCTATATTACTATTTACTATCTTACTATATAGACTCTAGATCTAGCGCCTACTTCTAGCTACTAGAGACTATATAGTTCTACTATCTACTATTTTAAATAGTAGCTTAAAATAGTAAGTAGTAAAACTATATAGTCTTTAGTAGCTAAGAGTAGGCACTAGATCTAGAGCTTTTCTCTTTACTCTTTTCTTTATCTTTTATTATACTAATAGTTTAGCGTAGTATAAAGTCTAGCACTAATACTAAGATTACTTCTAAGAAGACTCTAACACTATATAAGTATAAGGCTATAGCTAATACTAGTAATATCTTATAAGCGTAAAGTAAAGACTAATAAGAATAGTAGCTACGCCTAAGTCTAAGGCTAATAATAGTACTAACACTAAAGTTATCTCTAAGAAGACTCTAACACTACGCAAGACTATACTTAAGTCTAAGGCTAATAATAGTAGACACTAAAGTTACTTCTAAGAAGGCTTATAGCTACTCTAGCTAAAAGTAAGAGTTATAACTAGAACGCGCACTCTTCTTATACTAATATATCTTATAAAGAATTATATATAAACTCTACTTTAATACTTTATAACTATTAATATTTTAATATAGCGTTAAAATCTTATCTATAAAGAATTCTAAGCGCTACTAAGAACTATAAGAATATATTATAATATATACTCTCTACTATATAATTATTTTAAGAGTAAAGAAAATAGAGAAAGTTATTATCTACTAAACTTCTTTTATTTAGATATTATTATAAAGAAATATATCTATATTATATATAATATTACTACCTTATTAATAGATATAGTCTCTAATATATAAGCTACTCTAAATCTCTTTCTATTTTTAATAGTAGTATAATATTCTTTAGTAGTAGACTTAATGTAGATTTTTAACTAAGTATAGAGTAAGGTAGAGTTATTAGAAGAGACTATAGATCTACTAGCTACTAATTATATAGTAAGGTATCTTAGACTAGTTACGCTACTATATTCTATACTTTACTATTACTAATATTACTATATATATAGAGTAAGAGTAGAAAGAAAGAAAATATATATATAATCTATATATATTCTTATAAGATACTCTTAATAATGCTCTAATAGTAAGTTAGATATTTAATAAAAAGACTCTATCTCTTAATCTAATAATAATAAGTATATCTAATAGTTAAAGAATAAGAAACGTATATAGTCTTCTATAAAAGGTAGCTAATTATATTCTCTTTTATTAGTAGTAAAGATAAGTAGTGTAATACTAGGCTTCTCTATAATAATTAATGTTTAGACTCTATTATTAATATAGTAAAGTTTAGCTACTTTCTTAAAGAGGCTTATATAATAAGTATTAAAGAATTAAGAAAGATTTTAAAGTAGAGCGCGTAGTATTATAATCTATAGTAATAATAAGGTAAGACACTAAAAAGATCTAGGTATAGTATTTAAGGTCTACTCTATACTAATTACTATAATTATTATCTAGATAAGACGTTAGAATATCTATTATATAATTATAGTATAGTTCTAGGTAATAGTTCTTATAATACTATAATAAGGCGTAGGTAGCTTATAATACGCACTAGTAGCCTACTTAGTAGCTAATCTCGCTAACACTAAAATAACCTTACTAACGCGTAACTAGC
The DNA here is from genome assembly GCF_023757995.1 of Alternaria metachromatica. Classification (NCBI taxonomy): domain Eukaryota; kingdom Fungi; phylum Ascomycota; class Dothideomycetes; order Pleosporales; family Pleosporaceae; genus Alternaria; species Alternaria metachromatica. The sequence continues at coordinate 654,778 of NW_026055505.1, forward strand.
TAGTAGTAAATATAGAGCTTATACTCTAGAGCTTAGACCTACTATTATAGAGAAGCGTTAGTAATACTAAAGACTAATATATAATTACTATTTCTAGATCTTATATATAATAAATATAAAGTTTTAAATCTATTTACTTACTCTAGTAAGGTGTATATTAGCTATAATATATAGTCTTCTAAGGTTATATTCTAAGTTAGAACCTTTTTAATAAAGTAATTAAAGTAACTATATAAGTTATTACTATTTATATAATTATATATAGATTAGTAATAAAGCTTCTACTAGACTAGAAGCTTTTGTAATTTCTTATTATATACACTTATAAGTGTATCTTTCTAACTTTTATAAAATAGATTATATATACTATTATTACTTATAGAGTAAATAGTAGCTCTAATATTACTATTATTATAGTATTAATTATTCTACTACTTATTATTATAAATATTATAGAGTTAGCTCTTATAATTTAAAGTTAGAATAAACTATCTATACGTCTAGCAAAGCTTAGTATTACAAACCTAGTAATACTTTACCTTAGTAGTAGGTCTAATATTCTACTAGATAGAATTATTTAGCTAAACTATACTAAACACTAGTTATTATATTAATAGGTTAGGCGTATTACTACTATTAAAGAGCTAATCTATATAACTATCTAGTGTCTATAACTATAATTAGCTATTAGTCTAGTAGAACTCTTAGTATGTTATTCTTATCTTAACGTATAAGTAAAGCTAATACTTACGTAGCTTCTTATTATTATAGATACTTTACTAGCTACTTCTATACTCTATATCTAGTGTAGAATCTATAAATTATTTTATAAAACGTATTTAATTCTTATAATTACTATCTTAGTCTTAATCTAGCTTTATATTAAGGTTCTAGACACTTATATACTAGCTTATATTATTACTATAGCCTTAATATATTTATTATAAAAGTTAACCTAGTTTATATAGCTTATATATTATAATATTAGCTCTAGTCTAATATTATAAGTAGTTATTTTATATAATATATAGTCTAGACTAGTAGAAAAGATTATATAAATTTAGGTTAATATAAAGTAGCTATAGAGAGTAATACCTAGATAGTTTATCTACCTATCTATTCTATAAATCTATAACCTTAGCCTTAGATTATAGAAATTATATCTATTTATAGTAGCCTAGATTACTAAAAATAAAAAAAGTTAGGTAATAATAATTATTCTTCTTATTTAATACTACTAAGGTTTTACGCGTAGACTATAAATAGCTAGCACTAATATATCTACTCTTATAGATAGCTTGTATAGTAGACTAGAAGTAAATTTATTTACTACTTATAATAAGGTTCTTCTTATATTAAATAGTATTAGAATTATAGTCTATCTATATATAGTATAATATCTACTTTTTATATATAATAAGCAAACTACGCGCGTTTAATAGCTTACTATAGTATAAATTCTTAAGGCCTAAGGTACGTTAATATACTATACTTATTCTAAAAGTTAACGCTAAAACTAGCTCTAGATTAGATTAATATAGTAGAAGAGTTTCTACGCGCTCTAAGTAATATAAATTCAAGATAAATTCTTACTATTTTTTACTTCTATTCTAGTAAAATTAAGCACTTCTCTATACGCTTAATAATAAGTATATAACTATTAAACTAAAGAATTATATTATTAATATCTACTTTTAATATATCTTACTTTATTAAGAGTAAGTAGAGAGTAGAAGTAGGTAATATACTAGTTATAGGTAAGATACTAAGAAATTTAGTATATATTCTAACCTAATAGATATAGTTTATAGAAGTCTAGACTTTAAGCTATATATAAGAATAGCTATAAGATTATACTTATATAAGATTAACTTTTATAGTAGTAATTTCTAGCCTAATAAGTCTAAGAGGTACTAGCTATCTAGAATTAGATATTATTAAGCTACTAGTAAGTAAGCTTTAAAATCTCTTAGATATATAAACTATTAATAGAAATATTTTATTACGTAAAAGCTAGCGCTAAAGCGTAGTATAAAGGTTAAGTATACTTACTAATAGACTATTTTATTCTTAAAGTTACTTAAAAGTCTTAGTTACTAAAAATAATAATATTACGCTCTAATATATTAGATATATTTTATTAGATATATACTAATATATATTCTTTATTTTATAAAATAGCTTCTAATATAATAGATAGTCTACTTAGTATAAGAGCTATAATATGCTTATAACCTATTTATAGAATCTATTAACTTAGATAATATAAGAGTAGGTTACTATAGTAATAGTAGAAGAGAAGTATATTTAAAGTTATATTAACCTTTAGGTCTATAAGACTATTATACGCTATAAAAAAAGAAAGATACTTTTAGCGTTTATAAAACTTAAAGAGTAAGCTATCTAGTTAGAGATCTAGGTAGTAGATCTAAGTAGCGTTATTAGAGATCTATTAGTTAAGAACTAGCTTAAGAATAAGTAAATTACTAGATTATTAGATACTATAGAGTAGAAGAAGAAGATTATAAATATAATATAGTGCACTTCTACTCTTATTCTACTATATAATAGCTAAAGAATCTAACTATTCTATTATATAATCTTAGGCGCTATATCTCTTATAGAATAAAAAGTATAGAACTAGAATACTATACGCTATAGTATTCTATATAGAATAGAGAGCCTAGTAGATATTATAAAGTCTACGCTATAGTCTTCTATATAGAATTAAGAGCCTAGTAGGTATTATAAAATATAGACTAGAATACTATATACTATAGTATTCTATATAGAATAGAGAGTCTAGTAGGTATTATAAAATGTAAATTAGAATACTATACACTATAGTATTCTATATAGAATAGAAAGTCTAGTAGGTATTATAAGATATAAATTAAAATACTATACACTATAGTATTCTATATAGAATAGAGAGCTTAGTAGATAGCTTAAAGAGAAGAATAGTTTACTATATAGAATATAGTGTAGTATAGTAAATTAATCCGCAAGAGATATATGCTCTAATATCTAGTATCTTTTATAGAATAAAAAGCCTAGTAGACATCTTATATAAGAATATAGTATACTATATAGAATATAAACTTATATAGTAAATTATTCTATAAGAGATATATATATCTAATACTAGCGTACTCTATAGAATAGAAAGCCTAGTAGATATCTTAAGAAGAGTAATAGTATACTATATAGTACGTAGTCTTATATAGCTAATTAGTTTATAAGAGAATTAAAAACTATGCTATAGTATCTCTTATAGAATAGAGAGCTATATAGTGTCTAGACTAAATAGGCTCTAGAGTTAGAATACTATTAGTAAAGTAACGCTAGAAGAGTTATAGGTAATAGAGTGTAGAATATAGAAATAGAGATATAGCTCTACTATATACCTATTATAGATAAGCGCTATATAGTATATTATTATAACTAATAGCGCGCAGACCTAAGTAAGCATAATCTTAATTACTACGTAAAGTACTAGTATAGCGTACCTAGAGTAAATACGTAGACTTAGAAGATTATATTTATATCTAAAAATACTTATATCTTACCTAAGTAGTGTATTTAGTATAATATCTACTTTAGTTAGTATCTAGATATATTTTTAGATTTCTATCTAGGTACCTTAGTATATATATTAAATTTATTCTATAAAATATAAGATCTATAATAAGAGTACACTAAGTAGTAGATATAAATTATAGATAATCTCTCTATAAGATAGAATATACTAGTAAGTAGCTTAGAAGAAGATTATCTACTTAATATCTTTAATAGTATAAAGCTAATTATAATCTATAATTAGTCTAAACTTAAAGCTACTGTAATAGACCTTTTAGTAAATACTACTCTAGTACTTTCTACTCTATAACCTAATAGTTATAAGTATATATCTTAGATTCTTTTCTTTAGTAGTTAGAACGTATATATAGCCTACTTTAATCTCTTCTATAATTATAGAATATAAAGTAATTTTATTAGTAGTATTTATAAATACAATATAGTTCTTTAAGACTTATTAGAAAAAGACTTCTTAATATTTTTAGAAGATATAATAGTGTAGTAGTAGTAGAGGTAGGTCTAGTTATTATAGTTTAAATAGATGTTATAGTTTAGATTTAATTAAAAAGATATTACTAGATCTTTCTATAGGCGTAGGTATAGATATAGTTAAGCTTAAAACTATAGAGAAACTTCTTATCTCTTTATACTAATTATCTTCTATTAATATAGAGAATTATTTTATATCTATAGTAGCTAGTTCTATTATTATAGCGCTAAAAGAAAATTATAGAAATCTACTAGCTTTTAGTATATTCTTATCTATTAATATATTCTTAGCTAAGTCTATAGTAATAGGTATTATTAATAATTACTTAGACAAAGCGTAGGTAAAGTTATAGAAAGAATTAGATAATATTACTTTAAAACTTAGTTAGCGTTAAGTAACTACTTATATTTATAGTTTAGATACTTACTACGTATCTTCTATCTTAAAGAGTAACGTAGAGCTATTATAATAAAGAGACGTATAAGTAACTATAGTTAAGACGTAGCAAAATCTTAAGCTTAATATAGAAAGTATAGATATAATCTTTAATAGCTCTAGAGAAGCTTAGACTTTCTATAAGTAGTTTCTAGTTTACTAATCTATATTTAGTTAAGATAGCGTAGTAATATAAGAGACTAGAGTACTATAAACGTAATAATATAAGTACCTATGTTATATAAGATTAGCGCGTAAACCTTAAAATTACAGACTATATAGAGTAATAGATTTAATAAATACTAATAAATAACTAGCTAATAGTATTACTCTCTATAATTAGTTACGCTATAGATATTCTATAAATTAGGTATACTTAGTAGTAAAGCAACTCTTAGAAGTAGATTCTAATAACTATAGATAGTATAGTAATCTACTTACTCTAGTAATACTATAATAGCCTAGTAGTAATATAGAACTTCTATACAAACTAGATATCTATATTCTCTTTTAGTACTATAAATTTACTTATCTTCTTTTACTATAAAGTTATAGAGAATAAGATTCTCTAGAATATAGCTGCGTTAATAATAGTGTAGCTTATAGTTATATAAAAGTAGTATATATATAGTATAGTAGTTTATATAGCTCTTAAGTAGGTTTATATATAAGTACTTAAGTTATATAAACTTTCTTAATATTAATTAGATAATAGAATTTATCTAGCGAACTTATAGAAAGTAGTAAGAAGATATTTTAAATTTAGGTATATAATAGATTAAATATTCTTACTACATGTATATATTATTTCTATACTATAGAAAACTAAATTAATATTAATATATTATAGATTTATAGAGTAGAATCTATATTTAGATTACTACGCCTGTTTTTATCTAGAACCTTACTATTCTTCTAGATCTTATATTTTAGCTTCTTAGCGTCTAGTAGTTCTACTAAGTCTTTCTTAGCGTTTAGAAAAGTAACTACCTACTCTATCTAACCTCTAATAGTATCTACGTTCTTTTATAAGCTATTTACTACTTTAGAAGCTTATATAACTTTACTACGCTTTTATAAGTATCTATAGAATCTATTATAATTAATAGCTTATATATTAAGATTCTAAACTCTCTTTTAGTAATTATTTTTAAGTTACTAGATAGATATAATAACTTTATTAAAATTACTATAGATTACGTTATAAGTACTTCTATAAGTTATTTTTTTAATACTACTATAACTAGATAGAGGTTTATAAGAAAGTATATACGTAACTAGAATTTAAGACGTAGATTAGTCTAGATAGTAATTTAGCTATAGAAAATAAATCTTAGAGAGAAATAGAGGTTAAGTAGTAAAAAGGTCTAGATTTATACTTATATATATAGTATTATATCTAGTGTCTAGAGAAGAAAAGAAGAAACTTATTATTAGGTTAAAACTAAATATACTATTCTAATTATTTTAAGAAGATACTTAAGAAGCCTTTAGAGATAATATAATATTAATATTAGAGTATAGTAAGATTAATAAATAGCTTTAGTAGATAATTTAAATATGTAACTCTAATAGATATAGATCTAGCACTATCTAGTATATAATACCTAGAGTTATATATACTTCTTACTTAAAGGCTTAGTAGTATATACGTAGTATTAGCGCTTAGAATCTACTCTACCTAAGTATATTAATTTATAATTATACGCAGTCTTCTAATACGCTAAGCTATCTTTACGCTACTCTACTACTTAAATACTATAGTACACTAAAGAGTAAAATACTTAAGCAGCACTAACTCTAGAAATAGAATTAGAATTCTATAAACTAACTTGCGCTTAATATATTAGTGCTAATTTAGTTAGTGCTATAATTATATATAGTAAATATTACTTATAGACTTTTCTAGCTTTATAATAGTAAAGATATATATATTAAATATATTATTAAGAAAGTCTATAAGTAATTTATAGCTACTCTATTTTTCTCTATTATTAAAACTAAAGGTTTTATTAGAGTCTTATAGGTATTATACTTTCTTAAGGTTTTATAGCTTCTTTTTTAGCGCGCTATTTATATATTTAAGCACTACTAACTCTAGATACTCTAGATCTTTATTTAGAGTATAATCTATAGTTATATATAAAAAGTTATTAAAGTTAAAGAGAATAGGCTTTCTATTATTATAAAATTATATAAAAGTAATTATAATAGAGTTATATACTATACTAATCTTTACTATATATTATACTATAAGAAAGATCTAAACTATTAGTAAAAGAATCTACGCTACTAGCTAACTTACTATACTAGTAATTACTCTAATATATAATTTCTTAAGGCTTATATATACGCTAAGAACTTCTTCTAGCGTATATCTAGAGTATTTAAGCTAAAAGAAAACTAAATTATTAGTTTTAAAAGTCTGCTAGATAGTAGTAATATATAGATATTTAGATAGTCTCTTTAGCATTTTGCGCTACTAATAGCTAGAGTTCTTAGCTAGCTCTTTAATTATAATAAGTTATCTTTAGTAAATATATATTAATTATATATACTTCTCTTATACTAGATTCTCTTACTAAACTACTATATTCTAGAAGCTCTTATAGATCTTTTAGTAGTTTAAAGAGTAGCGCGTCTTACTTTATATTACTTATTTTAGAAGTACTAACTTTGTTAGTACTATAAGGCGCTATAATAGTGCTATACTTATAAGTACCTAAGGTCTTAGATACTATTAAAATACTTCTTTAATTACCTTTAAGGCTATACTAGTTATATTTACTATTAAATACCTATAGTAGTGTTACGTTTATTATATAGATTTATAAGTATAGAATTTAGAGTCTAGTTATTATTAAAACTAGTGTAAGAGGTTAATATATACAAACTAATACTATATTAAGTTTATAGATAACTAGTAATATAAACTATAGTTAGTTAGTATCTAAAGATAGAAATTAAGCTCTATATTAGTATCTAGGTTAGTAGATAAAATCTATAATAAAGCATACTCTTATACTCTTATCTATTATTCTTATTATTATTTATATTACTACTATTATTACTACTTATAATACGTTAGAATAATAAACTAAGTTAAAGTTATCTAGTCTACTTTACATCTATTACGTTATAATATAGCTAATTAGGTTATAGAATATCTTTATACTCTACTATTAGCATAGACACTAATTAATAGTATTAACTATACTATACCTCTACTCTAGCTAGATTTATATCTTTAACTATTATAGATTCTAAAGTAAAAGATTTAGAATTATAACTAGATATATAGTAGACTATATATAGAGTTAATTTATTATATAGAACTTAAGGCTTAGATATCTAAACTTAATTATAAGCTTATATAATAGTAGAAAGAGTGTTATACTATATACGCTGCGCTTAATAAGCATAGAACTAAGAACTCTAATCTTAAGCTTAATATTAAAGCTTTAATAGATAAACTCTACTACTTTTATTACTTATAGGTGTATAATATATAGATTCTACTTAGTTCTATAGCTTACTTAGTCTTAGAGCTATTTATCTCTACCTTTAGTATATAATAATAATAAAAAGGCTAAAGAAAGAATACTATAGTTACTCTTAATTAAGAGAGATAAGATAAGCTTATAGTATCTTAGATTTATTTGTAATATTAAAGAATATTAAAGCATTTCTAGAGAAGTAGGTAGTAGAATTATTTAGTATTTATATATAGTTAGTTTCTATAAATATATATAATTATAAAGAAAGAACTACGTATTATCTATAATAAGAAGACTAAGTAATATTAGCTATATATTTAGCTATTCTAGTAACTAAAGATATACTTTAATAATCTAACTTATTCTATACTTAGAGACTAATTTTAATTATTCTTATTATTACTATCTAATATAGCGCTTATAGTTACGTTTCTATCTATAAGCTATTCTAATACTTTAATAAAGTTCTCTAGTACTTCTATAAATAAAACTAAAAGCTTACTATTCTTTTTGTATTTAAGTTACGCTAAAATTATATCTAGTTAGTAACTCTATTACTCTGCTAATAAGTGTAAGTTAGATAAGTAGAATTCTATCTATATCTAGATCTTTAAGGTCTTATAGATTTAATTATAGAAGCTAGTAAAGAAAGAGCCTCTATAGATTATATTACTATTCTATATAGTAATCTATTAATCTTATATATTAAGCTAGTAGTTCTTAAGCTTATTAACTATCTTATTAATAGTGCTCTTTTAATTATAAAAGTCTAGTTATAACTATAATAAGTAATTACGTCTAAGAGATTATCTCTAACTACTATAAGGCTATAGATTATTTAGTATTATCTATTTATAGATATCTATAGTAGCTTACTTATTATTCTATTAGAAGGTATAAAGTATTAGATTTTAATTTTTATCTACTACTTACTCTACTATTTCTATATTATTACTACTATCTAGAAGCTTATTAATATTAATAGGTTTAGTTATAGTACTACTATACTAGGTAATTATTACTATATATAATAACTTTTATATATTTAAAGATAGAGTAGAAGTAGAAACTTATAGTAGATAGTTTATTCTATCTTCTAAATTAAATAATACTACCTTAGCTAAGCTAAGCTCTATACTTAGAATATTACTAGTAGATATAAAGCCTTTAAGTAATATTAGAAACTTTAGAGTCTCTTATATATCTAACGCGTTATCTATATAGATTTTAGTAGATAGCTTACACTTTTTACTAGTAGTAGTAACCTCTAATATAAGTTTCTTATAGTTAATTCTTTTAGAAAACTTCTTACTACTATTCTATATAGTTATAGATAATTAAGAAGTTAGTAAATAGCTTTTACTTTCTATTCTAGTGTAACTTTTAGCCTATTTATTATACTTTAGAGTAGAGTCTATAGTATTATATATATCTATAGTAACTATTAATAGATTAATATCTATATTAAAACTAGACTTAGAGCGCTGTGCGTTAGAATCTATAAGCTTACTTACACTATTATATAGTTTAATTAGCCTAAGAAATAGTTTCTTAGTTTCTATAGAATACTATAGAACTTAATAGAAGATAACTAACACGTCTAAGATTACTATTAATTATACTATCTAAGCCTAAGGCGTAGATTTAATTAAGAAGATTTATAATATAGCTAGAGAGCTATATACTTATAGTTATAAGTAAAAGAAAGTTTAGATAGGTTTTGTAAAAACCTTATTAATAGAGCTAATAAGTTAGTTAATTATTATAGGCTATTCTTAAGTAGTATTATTTATATCTAAAAGCTACTAAGTAATCTTATACTCTAGAAACTAGTTTCTAGTAATCTAGAATTAGTGTTAGTTGCAACTAGATAGAAGCGCCTATTTACTTACCTTAAAGTTACTATATATACTACTATCTTATCTACGTTACTTATAGAATTTAATATTCTAAATAGATTTCTCTAGTACTATTACTATCTTATTAATAGAGTTATCTATAGTAATAATAGAATATAAAGATAAATAAGATATAGCCTAAGCTAGTAGTAACCTTTTATACTATAACTATAGAAACTTACTTAGTATACTTAGGTATCTTAGAGTAGCGTTAGTGTATATTATATAAAGATAGAGCTATTAATAGGCTTTGTAAGCTCTAGCAGTAGTAGTGTTATAGCTTATCTAGGTAGTTATCTAGTAGATATATATCTTTACATAATTATTCTATTTAAGTACTACTAATATTATAGTAAGATATACTCTAAAGTACTGTATTATTAGCTCTAGTGCTATTTAGTATAGTATTTATTAGTAATTATAATAAAGTGTATAAAGTTTCTACTACTAGAATAATTATAAGTAGCTTTCTCTAAGTCTAGAGTTTACGTAGTAACTTTAGACTTATAACTTATTAGTTATTATACTATAAGACACTATAATAGAGGGCTATATATATTATATTATATAAGTTTCTTACTACTAGAATAACTCTAAGCTATTATTATAAGGCTTAGATCTTTATACTACTAAATCTATTAGCTCTTATAACTCTATATATAGTAGTTATATAGCTAGCGCTCTTATCTATATAAATATCTAATAGCTAAGATAATACTAAGCTATTATAGTAAGGCTAATAGATATTCTACTATTAACTTTATTAGCTCTTATAGCACTAAATACCTAGGTATAGAACTTATAAAGTAAACACGCTATAATATATTAATATCTTACTATTTATATAATTATATATAGCTTTATCTAAGACTTAGACTATAGTTAGAAGGTATATACACTAATATATATAAAAGTGTTACTACTCTAGCGCTATATTATTAGTATTATATCTAAAAATACCTTATCTTCTAAGTTATAGGTAGAAGATCTACTATATTAGTAGTATATAATATAGTATTACTATAATAGTAAGATAGACTTTAGTTATAGTATAATAGCTTTACTACTTATCTTATAATAATACTATAGAAAAGTAAGAGATAGTAGTAAGTAGTTAAAAGTAAAAGAATAAAAAGGCTATAATAAAAACTTCTATACTACGTAATATATAAAGAGTAAAGTATCTACTTTATAAAGATAGTAAATATAAGTATCTTATAGTATAGTTACCTAGTCTTATAGAATTAGTTAATATAAGTAGTATTACTTATTTTTATAATCTTTTTATATAGCAACACTAATATACTATTAGTAAATATAATCTTTTAGAGCTATTTTTTAGAGTATAATTTACTAAAGATAGCCTTTCTACTAACTTTATTAACTTTTTTATTCTCTTATCTTTTGTCTCTAATTATTTTAGAGAAGAAATTATAGATAAAAGTTAGCTATTAGTAAGCTACTAATCTTAGTCTACTCTAGCTATATTCTATAGTTCTTTAAGAAAAGATTTAATTAACTCTTAAGAAGCTACTACTAATACCTTATTAGAAGATAATAGTTATAGATAAGAATATATAAAAGATGTTTCTAATCTCTAATAAGCTACCTAGCTATTTAATACTATTAGTACCTACTAATATAATATATTAGAGCTATCTTCTAAGTATCTACTAAATTATTAACGCTATAAAGTATATTAGGTAGAAAATAGAAAGATTACCTAATCTAATATTATAGCTAAAGCTCTAGAGCTAGAAGTCTAAAGATTCTATAATCTAAAGTTTAATTACTTTTCTTATAGCTCTTATTATTATAATCTAAGAACTATACTATAGAGTAAGATACTAGAGTTAAATCTTACTTACGCGTAAAATCTTAGGTTTTATATAGTAGTAAAAGATATAATCTCTAAAAACTCTTATATAGTCTCTAGAAGTTATAAAGAGTAATAGAGCGTCTAAAGCGCACTAACTTATTTATTATTATAAAGAATTTAAAGATATTCTCTACTAAGTAGATACTTATAGTAAGCTTATAAGAGTATACTAGAAAGGTAATAACCTCTCTATTATAGAGATAGAAGTATAAAAATAAAACTCTTTTATAGGTTTCTTTATTCTATTATAAATATACTTAATTCTAGTGTTTTTATTATAATAGATTATAATAGCTACTTCTAGTAGTTAGATAAGATAGCTTCTTTTTTATATTCTAGGCACCTATATATATATACTACTTTAGTAGTAAGCTCTAACTAGGCTTAATAGCTTTATAGTAAATCTTATTTAAGATCTTTATATAATAATAGCTTTTTTATATAATATAAATAAGAAGTAATATAAAGACTATAAAGATAGCTAAGGTAATATCTATAACTAGCAGCGTATTAAATCTAAACTTTTTATTACTAGCTAGTACTATAGTTATTCTAAGTACTACTAAAGAAGCTATTTTATTTTTAAAGCTTAACCTCTAGTAGTGTATTAGTTAAGCGTTATAATATAATTTTACTAAACTTTCTATATACTATAACTCTATTAAGAGCTACTTAAAGTTTACTTATCTATAAGCTATATTAATTCTCTAGCTTATAAAAATCTAAAGCACTTTAGTAGATTAAAAGAGTATCTTTAGAGATAATAAATACTACTTATAAATATAAAAGTAGACTACTTTATTACTTTACTATAGTGTACTTTAGTAAATATTAAATAAAGATAATATAGTATATACTAATAGTAGTATAGAGGTATATATTATCTAGAGTATTATATTTATAGTCTAGTGTTATAATATTTCTTATAGCCTAGAAAGTAGAAACTAGAAAATAGAAAATAGAGAATAGAAAATAAAAAATAGAAAATAAGAAATAGAATACAAAATATAAAATACAGAATATAGAGAATAGTATACTAGAACCTAACTCTAGAAATAGATAATAGCTAACGTATTTTTATATTACTACTTTAGTAAATAAAAAAAGAGGTAACCTTACTAGAAGAGTAAGCCTATTAATTAACTTTAATTAAGACTTGTAATATCTAATAGATTGCAAGAGTAAACTAATTTTTATAATTCTATAGTCGTATGTATTAGTTATAGAAATGTCTGGCAATATATCCTCATGTTGTGCGATCTGTAGGCTCTTGGGGAGCTAGGCAGTTCGCACCACGGCACTACCCCGGGAGAATAGCAATACGAGTTTATACGGCATCACTCTACCGACATTAGCCTAATCTACAGTGCTACCACATGTACACGGGCTCGTGCGAGTAGAGCCAAGTCTCTATATCCCGAAACATCGTAGACTGAAACGCGCGAAGTGAGAAAGAGAGCGGACGACGGACATGATGCCTAACATGGCGATTTGTTCGTGTAATCGTTTTTTCTACCTTTGGACTAGCGAGGTGGGATGATGCGACGTTTGGAAGGTGAAAGCTGGGGTGTGAACGACTGGGAGTACTCCAGGGCTGTCTCGCAGCGCATATATAGAGTCGCTTCATCCACAGCGAAGAAGCATCATCATCACTACTATCATCTCTACCATTATCTTCATCAACCTCTTCACACCAAAGACTCCGGAAGTCGCATCACACCACCATCCCATCCTTCCACCAACCCAACCCCCCTCAACCGTCATGCGCTCAACCTCCCTCCTCACAGCCATCACCCTCATGGCCACAACTGTCATCGCCTCCCCAACACCACAACCACAACGCGGCTCCAACCCCGCGCCCGGCAGCCCAATCGACCCAGGCGTCAGGGTCCCCAAGGGCACTTTCTGCACAGCATCAAACGATCCAGACGTCATTGGTTGCAACACTGGCGACGGCGGCACCTTCAACGTCATCAATGGAAAGATTAGTGGGTGTGCGGGGTGTACGCCTGAGAATGGGTTTGGGAGATAGAGTTGGAGGGGTTGGAGGGATGGATGGGGTTTGGGGGAAGGAGGAAGGAGTGATCGAGGGAGGCGAGTTGTAGTGGGTGGTCTGTGTAGTCGCTACGGAAGCCTTGTTGCAATGGTTCTTGTTTTATGAGAATGAGAGGGAGGAATTGACAACGGGGTACGATGATATCTACAATGGAAGTGTTCTTTATATCGAAAATACACCATGACCTCCTACATACACCCAAAACACCGATCTCTAACCACCACCTCCCCAGCGCCAATATGTAGTTGAGATATATACTTCCACTTCATCTTTCCTCTTTTCCACCACCCAAAGATGCATATACAACGAAAGAAAGAAGAGTACAAAGATGCGCTCGTAACGATACGGGTAAACGAAAAACAACAACTCCACCGCTGATGCTTTATGCGGAACGAAAGTGGGTATCCAAATCCACCACCCATACTGACCATCTTATCAACACTCTCCACCACCTCTTTCTCCCCCCTCTTCCTCCCCCACTGCTCATGATCGATGCTTTACAAAGCAATAGGCGGCACAGCATTCAACACCCTCGCCATCTCATTCGGCGCCATCTGCGCACTCTGCAAACTCCTCACCTGACTTCCCTTCCTCAGCCTCTGCAATCCAAGAGCCAGTTTCCAACTCTCGGTTTCGTCAATGAGGAAGACGTATTTCTTGCCGTCGGCATCGCGGACCGAGGCGCGGAGTATGTGTAGGTTTTTGGTGGGTTGTTTGCCCGTCTAGATGTGTTTGTTAGCATGAGAACAAGGATGTTGTATGGGAATGACATACCTCAACCATCTTCAACGTCCAAGCCTTGACATCCCACTCGCGCTGCGGAATGCCCCGGACATCATCGTCGATGAATAATCCCTCAGACTGTATCTTGAGGATCAAGCCGTCTGTTACTTTGCCTACATTACTGACCAACTGCGCAACCGGCTTAGGAAAAAGATCATTGAACAGATACACCGCTTTGATAACGATCTTGTTCGGGTCGGCGGTTGCGTACGGTCCACTTCTCGACGCGGGCGGCGATGTGCGAGTTGTAGATTGTGAGGGCGCGTAGGAAGACTCAGAGTATGCGCTTGAGACATGCGAGCGGGTGGCCGTGCTGCGGGCAGGTCCCGTGGCAGTACGGGGCGGAACGAAAGATGCGGCGTCGGATTCGGAGCCGAGGTAGGAAGCGGCGGTTGGTCGTTCGTAGGGTTTCTTGGGTGTGACGGTGGCTTTGATGGGGGAGGAGTGTGTGGAAGTGACGGACGCAGCAGGTGGTGGTGTACTTCTTGCTCCAGCATATGGATCGAGACGTTCACCTCCACCGACATTACCATATGTAGTTGAACGGCGGGCGGTGAGGTCGGGAACTGCTGCTGTGGCTGCGGCGGTAGCAGCTTCGGCTTTGATGCGTTCGGCTTCTGCTTTAAGTTTTGCTTCACGGGCTTCACGGTCCTTCTGAGCGCGCTCACGAGCTGCTTTAAGCCGTTCGGCGCGCTCAGCATCTGTCTTTGCTTTCGCAAGAGCAGCCTCTGCTTCTGCCTTCGCTTTGGCGGCTGCCTCTTCAGCTGCAATCTTTTCTGCTTCAGCCTTTCTGGCAGCCTCCTCGGCGGCTTTGGCGCGTTGTTCGGCTTCGAGCTTCTCGCGGATCTCCTTCTCGACTGCTGCACGCACCTCAGCCTCGCGAGCTTCTCGTTCGGCCTTCTCTTTCTCAATGGCTTCTTGTGCCTTGCGGGCTTTCTCTTTAGCGAGACGCTCGCGGGCTTCACGTTCGCGTTGCTCGCGCTCACGCTTCCGCATCTGCTCCCACTTCTCCTTTTCGGCTTTGGCTTTGGCGGCTTTGGCTGCCTCTGCTTTGGCCTTTTCTTCGGCCTCCTTCTTCTGTCGAGCTTCTTCGGCGCGCTTGAGTTCTTCCCATGCTCGCCTGCGGTCCTCTTCGTCCTTCTTCTTCTTCTCCTCTTCAGCGCGTATCCGAGCCTCTTCGGCGAGTTTGCGCTCTTCTTCGGCTTTGCGTTCCTCTTCTGCGATGCGTTGGCGCTCAGCTTCTTCTTGCCGTTTCTTCTCCTCTTCGGCAAGTCTCTGTGCTTCAGCTTCACGCTGCTTCCTCTCTTCTTCTGCTAGCCTCTGCTCTTCAGCTTCACGCTGCCGTCGAGCCTCTTCTTCGGCCTGTCGTTTGGCCTCTTCAGCACGCTTGCGCTCTTCCTCTTCCTCCCTCCGTTTAGCCTCCTCGGCCTCCTTGAGCTCCTTCTTGAGCTTCTTCTTGAGATCCGCCTCTTGTTTCTTCCTAAGCTCCTCTTCCTGTTTCTTCTTCTCATCTGCCTCTTCGGCGCGCTTGCGTTCGGCTTCTTCCTCTTCCTGCTTCTTCTTGGCTTCCTCGGCTTTCTTGCGCTCTTCCTCCTTCTGTTTGCGTTCCTCGTCCTCTTTCCGTTTCTTCTCCTCCTTCTCTTTCCGCCGCTTCTCCTTCTCCTCTGCTTGTTTCCGCTCCTCTTCGGCTCGCTCAGCCTCTTCGTCGAAGGAAGGTTCGTCGTCTTGAGGTGGTGGTGGCGGCGAGCCAGCCCCGTATTGGCGGTATCCACCCCATCCGCCGTGGGGTGGAGGACTGCCGGGGAAGCCACCATTTGGCGGCGGTGGTGGAGGCGCTCGTTGATAGCTTGAGCTTCCGCCTGGTGTATGTGTGCCAGCTCCAGCTCCCGCTCCACCACGGCCATAGCCCCCTCCGCCACTGCTGAAGCGACCCCCTGCTTGTGTCTGACCAACTGCCCATCCGGCAACCAACATCAAGACCGCCAGCAGTATGACGCCATTGCCGCCAGTCGTCACTCCATGTCGGACGATGAGAAAATATTGCTTCATGTAAGGCTCAGCGGCCTTCCACAGCACGATGCTCGCGATGGTGCTGAGCACACCCGCGATGAAGCTGTTCTGCTGTACGCCCATGCTAGGTAGGTATATGAAGCCGCCTCCTGAAGAGTGCGGCGGTATGATGAAGATGTCGTAGTTGCCCGGTGGCAGGCCGCCGCTTGGGCCGGGGTCGGGAGGTGCATGGCTGCCGCCTGTAGTCTTTGGGTTTGCGCCATGCGGAGGCGGCGGAGGTGGAGGACCGTCGTCCATGGTTGGGTAGGCCCACGAGGGCGACGAGTTTGGGTGCTATGGGATCGTTGCGTGGGGAGATTGAAGCTGAAATTGCTACCGGCGGAGGTCGTCGGGCGAGGCAGTGCAAGAAAACATCAGCTCCACTGACTCGAGATGGAGCGAACGGCAGCGGGGCGGTGTAGGCGGGGTGCGGCGGAGATCAATTTTTGCTTTGTGCAGAGGGCAATTGGGTTTGTGAACACGGTTGCAAACTATCTACGGCGTGCCAATGGCCTCATAATAATTCGGCTGCGGAGGGCGCTCCTCGGCGGTCCAGCTTTGTTTACGCCAAGAAAACATGGCTCGCTAGCGGGTGCGGGCCGTTGACGCTGCATGGCTTCCACACTGCACAACGCCCGCCCAAACCATGGGAATGACATCAAAGTCGGTTCGATCCAGACGCCCTTCAGACGCTTTACTCGCAGACATCCACCGCTTATGTGTTGTGGTAATTGCGAGGCGTGGAAAAGAAAGCTCTGTGTTGTTGCCCACTCGACGCGCATAAACAACACGTCACGCGTGAGAAGCGGAGTCGTAGTATCGCCGAGCGGTGTGCTTTCACCAAACGAGACTCCACGTAGGGCCAAGTGAGCTCCACGCATGGCACGCGTCACCATGCGATTCGGTGAAGGCGTGGGGAGGTGGGTTTGCGTGCATTGGTGGAGTGGAGAGGGACGTGTTTTGATCGCTGGTGCAGAGCGCGCTGTCAGCACCCTCATAGCGGCATCATGCGGCATCCTCATAGTGGCACCCTCACAGTGGGAGGGCCAGGGTGTCGAACTGCTGGCCATGAAGCGAGCGAACCGAAGCTGTGTCACTGCGGGGTCGAGTCCTGTGAGACGAACAGGACAGGCCAGAAGACAATCCAGAAGGTTTATTGTTAGGTACACTAGCCAGGGCCGAGAACAGTGGTGGTGTTGTGCGGTGCGTGTCGTCTTATCGCGCGAAGCCCGCCAGTAGTGATTGGGTCCACAGCACCAACAGCAGATTTTGGCACACTGCACTGAAAAACCTGGTACCGTTCACCAGCTGCTCTGCCCATGTGCAGGATGTACTCCCATGTGCAGCATGTAGCCCCCATGTGGTGGGAGGTTGGATAGTAGACAGCCTCTTCTTATCACACGGGCTGCACATGCGCTGCGACCACACCCTCATCACTCCTCACTGCACGCGTGACTGGACTTTCTGCTGACTTCGGTCGTCTTCTCTCCGCTCCGATATCCGCTTTGAAACATGAAATGTTGATCAAACGTGATGTTAGCGTCGCGGTTTACCCCGCCCCGCCTTCTGTTGAACCTCAACATGTCCGAACACACCCCGACGGCCGACAGTACCCTTTGCGCTGGCAGCTGCAGGCAGTGCAGCACAACGTGCATGCCACCCGCGGCTATCTCGACCATGCCACGCTCTGGAGATATATATTCAGCCTTGCGGGAGTGGAGCTAGCACGCCGACTCCACTACCACGTCATGCCGTCGAATGCTTCGCGATCACGCCAGCCGCGCAGGACACGATCTCGACGCTTTCGTCCGTTGCCGGGATGATACGGGATGGTTGGGGGTACGTACGCTACACTCAAACCTGCTGATCGGATGCAGGTACAGGGTGTAGGAATGTTTGAGGCTGCACAGCAAATCAGCGCCCAACGAAAGTCGATGACAGGAAGAAAGTGATTGGGCAGTACGACGTGAAAAAAGGCTTGCTGCATCGTGATGCATGCATTAGACCGCGTCGGGGCAAGAGGCACGGCAGCGACAGACTTTTCAACCGGAGTCCCAAATTGAGAAAAATGGCGGTGAAGCGGGTGCTAGCGCCGGCCAGCTCGATCACCCGCATGCTGTCAACAAGTACTAAAGCTAGGGCAGCGGCACATCGCGCCTCCCTGTCCGCGTCCGACAAGACTCTAGAGGGTGACTGTTGCGTCGGCTACTCGTACACAGCAGGAACCCTCATCGACGACCACGACCATGTGGAGAACCGGCCTCCTCTACCTCGACCGCGGGGACAGCTCCATCCTCAACGCTCTGCGCAATGCGGGGTACGATACACAACAACAGCCCGGCACGCCTTCACGATCACCTTCGCGCCGCTTCTCCATGGCGAGCGACACGGAGAGCGCCCTCGAGGGCAAGCTCAAGCACGAGATGCGACAACAGCAGGGCGTCCAGCACTGGGTCATGCCGCCGGAAGTCAACGGCCTGAAGTTTGCCAGTCCCCGCGCCAGCCCGCGCACACGAGCGATTGACCCAGCCGATGCCCTGGGCCTCTCCACCGACGCCACCCTCTTCGAAGAGCCGCTCCTCTACTCGCTGGATCGAATAAAGGAAGACGGCCCGCCCGACTACTTCGCCTACGACGACCTCGCCAAGTCGCCGTCCCTCAAAGGCGACAGCGAAGAAGCTGTGTCCGTCACCAAGCGCCGCCCCTCCCACCTCCGCACACCCTCCACCCCCACCATCGAATCACGACTCGCCAGTGCGCAACGGGCATCGCGGTCGCTTCCCCTCCGAGCCAAGACCAACGAAGGCCTGCTCCAGCTCCAGGCCAACACATCCAAGCCGCAGCGCCCCGCCAACACGCACCAACGCCGCATCTCCCTCGGCCTCCCCATCAAAGCCGCCAATGCGCAGGACCAGAACCCCCGCCACCACAGCCCGACCACCCGCTCCCTCCACCCATCAACCCCCAAGAAGCTGCCAAAGAAGACCGGGCCCACCTCGGCTATCCAGCAAGAGCGGGACTTGGAGTACAAGCACCGCCACACATTCATCGGCACCGCATCTCTCGACGACTTCCTAGAGGTGCTCGACGTATCACCCGAGAACAACATCACAAACAAAGAAGCGGTAATAAGGGCATTCATCCTGTTGGCGTCAAGTGAGCGCCTGCTAGCACGACAAGCATCGCTCAAGCCCGACGGCTGGAGCGTCCTCGCGCGCACATCCGCCGACACTGTCAACACCGACTACGTCGAGCAAGCACATGCCAAGCTCGGCTCCATTGTCCTCCGCCAGTTCCTCGACCTCATCACATTCAACGAGGAAGAAGAGGCCAACGCCATGGCCGTCGTCGAAGCCTTCACCGCCGCAAGTCATCTGGATGCACAAGCGAGCAAGAACCAAGCGAGCAAAGCCAAAGCCTTTCGGAAGCGAATGGTAAAAGACGGAGCCGCGCAACCCCAATAGCCGGGGAACCGCAAAGTTTGTTTGTTTGTTTGTTATGTTTCCAGCGTTCCTTTTCCATCTTCCCTGATTCCAACAAATTTGTCTTTGCTTTTTTTGGTCCGTCATTCCCCTTCTCATGATAATGCGACACGATGATGCCGAATGTCTTATGTTATTACTATATAGCCCATCTCCTTCCTCTTCGTTTCGTCTGTCTACAAAAGAAAGACATGACTTCTAGTACCGGCATTTTTAGCGTTCCACTACAACCCCCCATCCCGCTCAGCCCATTTAGTTTCACTACTCAATCAACACAACCCCAACAATCATACCCCCCTTCCACCTCATCTCGCGCACGACAACACCTAGGATAGTTCAAATTTTTTACATCCCCCCCAGGCGACAATGACCTTGCTTGTAAGGCGCGGCTATCGACTAGAATAGATCAAATTCGAAGCCGAGATATCCCTGTTCACCAACTTGCCTGTATGCCTAATGTTTTGTCTGTCAAGTCCGTCACCGCTTCTCACCCACCAACCACCCACACCGCTCATCGTGTCTTTTTTAGTTTTCGGTTTTCTTCGGTTGTCATATCCAGTCGCTCCAGCGTTCATCCTTGTTGCACTCTGTTATGACAGAGCCTCACCGTCCAATCTGGTTACTTACGTCATCGTCACCGTCGCCGAAGTTGAGAAGTTTCGATGTTGCTACCTGATCGGCTAGAGTTTGCGTCGATGCACTCACCGTATTGTCAACGTAGTCTTGATGCGCGTTGGACTTGATGGCCTTGTGTCGCATGTCCGTCTTGCCACACGCCGTCGTGAAAGAGTATCCAGTATGACCGCCGTCCATGGTCTCGTTAAGACAGTATTGCGACTGCCCATTTAGACAAAGTAACTCACATAGCAAGTGCGACGTTGCAAACCCACGCTATTCATGGTACAGTGTCTGGTGAGCTTCTTGAAATACTGGATTCGACACCAGGACGGTTTGTTGTAAGAGTATGAGATGTAGAAATAATTGTAAAAGTAGCTGTAGGAATAATCGTAGTGGTAGTACCAGCACCTGCCTAAACAAGCCACTGACTGCGGCGTGCATGTGCTTACCTAAACTTCGCTTATCATCTGGCAGGCGCAGCAGGTATCTAGCAGGCAACGGCCTCGAGAGCACTTCTGCCCCGCACCTCTCACCATTCATCCCAATCATCTCCCAAAGGTCCCATCACGGCATGGAGCGAGCACAAGTTACGAGTGCATCTGAGGATCCTTCAGGGAAGCGAAAACAATCTGTGGACTCACCGGCTGCCAACTATCAGAGCCATGCAGATACGTCCGAAACACGTGACGAAACAGTGTGTCAAGTATCGAGCAGCCTTTGCTCCCGATGTTCATCCATTGATGTCGAGAGCCTTTTCGTCCATCCGGGGAGACGAGGCATGAAAAAATTGATGACTCTCGGAAAGCTTGGGATAGAAGCTGAGCTGTCGTCATGCTCACTATGTCGCCTTTTCCATGCGGTGAGGATACAAAGTAGCGCTGGTACCAAAGACTACGCTCTGCACTGCATAAAGCCTCCTGACACCTACCACATAAAGGATGGAACAGTACTAGCTGTGTATGAGGATCCTGTGCGGCTGTCAACGCTTATGGATCGAGCGTCTTCCGGCTTCATTGCATGTTCAAGCGCGTCAAAGGCAGATCCCCACGCGAATTCACTAGGGGCGAGACTTCTCGATGCAGCCTCGATCGACTTCGACATCATTCGAGGTTGGCTACAGCATTGTGGTCGAGAGCACACATGCTGGAGGCAGTGCACTGAAGTTGAACTATCAGCTCTGAGTCCAAAAGAGCTGAAGTTGATCGACTGCGAACAGCGACGGATCGTGCCAGCATTGTCAACATACGAGTATTCTGCACTCAGCTATGTGTGGGGTACTGGCAGATCTGGCGATGATCAGTGTGTCAATAATGAACTTCCCACAGCCCTGCCACGCACTATCGAAGATGCCTTCAAGGCCAGCAAATTGCTAGGTCTTCGATATATCTGGATCGACAGATACTGCATCGACCAAGACGACGATGCTGAGAAACAAATCCAGATACAGCAAATGGACCTCATATATCAAAATGCGTTCGTGACCATAGTCGCTGCAGCAGGCACTGATCCATATTTCGGCCTACCTGGCGTTGGCGCTACCCCGAGAACTCTCCGACCAAGTGCCTGGGTTGGAGGACGATGCCTTATATCCACTCCGCCAGACCCGCGGACGCTCATCAAGGCTTCTAGATGGTGGCATCGAGCATGGACGTATCAAGAGAGCTTTTTCTCCACCCGACTTATCGTTTTCACAGAGCAACAAGTCTATTATGAGTGTCGAGCTGGTCTTGCTTTCGAGACAGTCAAAGGCCTCAGCGACAAGCAAAGAGGAATTTTCGACAATCAGATCGACTACGCAGTGAATACTCCCTGGAAGATCTGCTCTCGTCTGACTGATTTCTGTGGGAGAGAGCTATCTGTCGGCTCTGATGCAATACGCGCATTTGAAGGAGTGTTCCATAGCTTCAGGAACAACAGGCATCCCGTCTATCAATACCTGGGTATCCCTATCTTACACTCGGATGATGGATATCGTGAATATGGTAAGGGCGAGGCTTTCGCTGTCGGGCTCTCCTGGTGCAACACAGCATCAGGTACCAGGCGTTCTTTGTTCCCTACATGGAGTTGGGCTGGATGGACTGTGCCAATCAATTACGACACTATACCATTTATAGAAGGGCTTCAACTCAAAAATGAAAGACCATTGAAGGTATTCATAGAAAATCATGATGGATCACTTTCGGACATGGATGAGCAAAGCGACGTCTCGTTAGACACGGGCATACCTGGTTCCTCCAGCAAATTTATTCATATTGAAGCATGGATAATACCTATCGATATCCAGTACCTCTCTGACGACGAGATGGGCGACTGGAAAAAATCCCGTGAAGCACATCGATATGATGGGAATTACTCTGGGTACTTTGCCACATTCCAAGACGATCAGAGAACACTTCGGCTTCCCCTGTATTTATTGCATCAGCAGTACGACAAAGTCTTTCCTACACAGCAAAGCTACGTGCCAGACCTTCAACAAGGTAGTCTGTTAGGTATCGTGTTAGGCAGATGCGAAATTCTCCCATCTGATGATGTCAGAGATGATATCTTTGTCATGATCGTTCACAAGAAGGAGCATCATTACGAACGAGTTGGACATATGGTAATAAGGTATTTGTCCTACCGGTTCATCGCAGACAAAGGCGATTCTACTTTTGCAACACCTTGGCCGCTTTGTTTTCGCTTGAAGGAAAGGAGGACTATTCGTTTAGGCTGATGACAGCTTACAAGATCGTATCTAATGGGACTATGGTATATCGAGTGTTATGATCTATTCGAAGACACACCTAACGCGTCTTCTCACGCACGCTACCGAAGTAAGAAACGGAGAAGAACACTTTATCGATCGCGGATGTCTCCAGTCTTATGAGGTCGTTCAATCCGCACAACTCAAGTCTGATACGTTAGGTGTGATATAGCCCACCAACCAGGATCTATGGCAATACAATTAGGATTCTCATTTCTCTTCTACACGTCAGCGCCGCGGAAGTTTCGATATCGCTACCTAACCACCAACAGTTCGCATTCTTATACACGCCGTCGTGTCGTCTCCAAGTCAATGCGCATCGGGATCAAAAGTCGTATATTCACTGGCCATCCTATCCTACGCACCGTCACTGAAGAGTCTCAAGCATGACCTTGACATGTTTATAACACCGGTTACACAAACATCGCGAACTGTTCGTCCAGGCACGAACTTGCTACCCTTGGCACTGCATCCGGGGATTGAATCTCTATCACTGCACTTTGCATGCGGACAGAGTACCCTCCCCTGCATACCTAGTACGCGGCTACCACGGCTACCGGCACTTTTCGGAAGCCTGTCACCCAGTCTAGCCTCAACACCACAGCGCACGGCCTCGAGGCTGATACCTGCGCCACAGCATGCATCGTCACTGTGGCGCATGACTGTCTCATTCGCTGCCCACTCCAGGAACAGAGGCTTGGTGGACGGTTAGTACGGCGGCTTAGTCGAATTATGTGGACGAGGAATGTGCCGATACCCTGTTTTCGGTCCGCGTCTGCGTCGTAAGCTGCTGCGAGCTGGGACTTGGTGGTAGGAGAACACTTAAAAGTATAAGGGTTCGCCCACTTTTTCGTTCAGCCACAGCGGACAGCCACACCTTCAGTTTCCAGTCCTACTATAACCACGAGAGTATCTTCACGAGGAAGAAACACGACAACCTAGCACATCAACACGGATTAATAACACGCGCACAATGCCATCAAGCACAGTCCGTCCCCCCATCCTCATGACCCCATTCCCATGCCTCTCCCTTCTTCGACTCTGACAATCAACTACAGTCAACAGTCCTCCTCTACTTCCTCGCAATATGGATCCCCTTCCTGCCCGTCGCTATGAAGCGTGGTTGCGCCGCTGATCTCTTCATCAACATCGCACTTTGCATTCTCGGCTGGATCCCTGGTGTCATTCACGCGTGGTATATCATTAGTCAGACGGAGAAGGTTGCTGTGGCTTGAGAGGTTAGGGAGTGTGAAGGGGCGTTGGCGTCAAGAGACCTCGGGAATGAATTGGGGTGGGGAAAGGGCGTTTAAGTGAACTGCGGAGCACCGCGTGCATTGTTTCGATACAGAGGACCTAGGAAGTAATTCTTGAAATTTGCGTTAATAAGAAGATTTTGTTCCTGGGTGGCAGCGGGATCTAACTGAAGTACGCAACCGTGCACCACCCTGAACCGTTGAAGCTCCTTCCGTCATCCCGAAACCCCCCAAGCTCCACACGTTCGCTGCTGCAGCCCAACGTCATCAGTCCACCAACCCACCTACCCACCATCTCATCTACCCTCAATCCAGTTCCTGTCGCAATATAGATATCGCATGCGCACAATGTCATCCGACTACGGATCGGACATTGACTCCGACGTCGCAGATGCCGTCGATGAGATTGTCTCGTCGCAGCAAGCTCCCCCTTCCTCTGCGCAAATACCACGACCTGCGCTAAAGCCACTTCATATCAATACAGCTCCTACTCCACCATCGTCCTATGATAAATCAAATGAAATCACCCTCCAGCAATGGCACCAAGCCGCTTCAACGCCGCCGTCATCGTACAACGGATCGCCCGTGAAAGCTCCTCAGCCCCCAGCTTCAACACAGGCTTGGTGGGTTCGAAGTGGCTCAACGCCACCGCCCTCATTCGAGGCCGAACCCTATCGTATGACGTTTGGCAAACACGAAGGCAAGACGCTTGCGGAGATACCTGACTCCTATGTGAGGTGGTTGATTAGGAATCCCATCCCGAGTAGGCCGGTTGAGTTCACGGATGCGCTGAAAGAATGGGAAGATGAGAAGGCAGGGAGGCTTACGGCGTCGTCGCAATCGCAATCGCAATCGCAAGCGTCGCAGATGTCGATGTCGTCGCAGACGCAAGCTACACAATCATCTCAAGCCTACCAGGCTCCGCCTCCGTCGTCACAACCTGTGCTATCGAGCTCGCATGTCTCTAAATACACAAATCCTCCTTCGCCATCTCGTTCGCCGTCACCACCACCTGCCCTACAGCAACCACCTCCTCCTTCATCACAGCCCACGGTACCTCAAGAATCGCATGACGCACCTCTATACGTCCTCCCTTTCGGCGATTACAAAGGCAAGACTCTGCTTGAGGTACCAGAGGACTACCTCTACTATCTTGGTGCGAGCGAAGACAAATTGGCCACTTTGCCTGGTTTGTCTGATGCGCTCGGCTTGATGCAGAAGGGTCTACCTCCGGTCGCTATGAGGACGACGGCGTCGGCTCACGATTCATCCCAGGCTCTGCCACCGGCATCATCTACACCTGGCCCATATATGGGACATGAACCGCCTGCATCTAGTCAGCTCCCACAGATGAGCCAACCACAGCAGGCTCCGCCTCCTCCTTCTACTGCGCCTAGCCATTATTCCCTCTGCAAGGGCGACATGCCGAATAGTTCGCAACCTCCCGCACCGCAGCTCTCTGCCTCACAACCTGCTCAGCAGCCTCCCACGTCTCAACCTCCACCCCGCAAACAACCATACCGTTTCGACTTCGGCAAGCACGAAGGCAAAACCATCGCCGAAGTCCCTCCCGACTACATGGCCTTCCTGAAAAGCAAGGGGTTCACCGAAACAAACGAGACACTCGCTGCAGGCGTCGCAGAGTACGAACGCCACCACCCACCCATCGGGACTCCGCGCAAGGGAGAATACAGATTCACGTTTGGCAAGCATGAAGGAAAGACGGTGGCGGAAGTACCCTCTCAGTACATCTGGTGGCTCAAAACCCAAACGAGTATTCCCAAGGACAAACCTGAATTGGGGGCCGCTATTCGACAGTTTGAGCGGACTCAGAAGCGTACTCAGACCAAGACGCAGAATCGGAGTCGACGGAGGGCTTGGTCACCGATGTGCCCATGTTGTGATTGAGCGCCCATTGCAAGAATGCCTTACTCGTCGTTCAACGGAACAATACCCAGGCAAATCATGGTCTCCAGTACTACTGTGAGTAGTAAACGTCATTGCGGGCGCTTCCAGAAGATCGGTAAACCCAAGCTCGCGCTTAAGGTCAACTCGACATACATACACCATCTGGTAGATCACAACATCTTCTGGCTTGTATCTTGTCTGTCATATTTCCAAACATGACCAGGCAGTGCGCATTCGAGGGTTCGGGTGGCTCCTCCACGCTGGTTCAGGGCGGCACGTCAAAGCGATGAACCACCAGGCCATGTCTAGTCCGCGGACGGCCTATGCTACAACCTTACTGCGCTGCAGACCGATACTGCTAGAGTACGACATTGTTGTAACACGTCACGCCTCGCTGCTATTGTCGTGCGACATGTCCCCTAGTCAGCCATGATATGGGTCCATCACACGTCTGCTCCCGTGGGTATGCACTAGTCCCACTAATTGCGATGCGCACATCACTGGCATCAGGCCGGAATACTTTCATCCAACAAGCACGTACGCACGTCACGATTTTCGCTCACGCTAAGAGCTCTTGTACCCAGGGCAAACCTATGTCGCTGAGACTCTACAACACTCGTCTCAGCTTTTCGATTGCCAAATCCTTCCGTGACCCCACGAGCCGACCCTTGGAAAAACTTTATCCTTGTAGATAAAGCTCTACACTGTGCAGATAGTTTATTTGGTCCTTGATATAATGCCTGTGGAGTGGATGGATGTCACAGTTGTCGTTTGTCATCTTAACAGATTCGCGAACGACAGTTGTGACATCCGCTCACTAGTCAGGCATCAAGCCTGGGACCAAACCAGTGCCCAGATGAAGATTGTATAACGATTACATGTATTTTGTTTAGCATTTTTTTTATTTTTTTTTTCTCTGAATGTAAGCTGCCTTGGGTATCACTGAGGTATTTTGTATCATGGGTTTTGTATGCAGGCTACGATCAGCAATGTGAGTGTTGCTTGTACCAACAAATAGTCCATGTTGCGTCCTCCATGCGTTGGAAAGCCATACCATCCTTCTTTGCTACGAGTCGGCCAGCGCCTTCTGTCATTGGCAGCGCTGAACAGGGGTCGCGAGAATGTACGTGAGAGGCTGGGCAGGCGCTGGACGTTGCGAGGCCAGGCGACCCGTTGCTTAGCCGCAGCCAACGAGGCTGAGGCGTCTAATCTTTAGCATTGCCACCCAATGCCCCAGATCAAAACCAGCGCATGCCGGCTCTAAGGCCGTAGCTCCCGGTCTCAACTTTTCTTCCTGACACAAATCCCATATCATGGCTCCTGGTGACACAGCAAAAACGGTTATCAGATTTGCGCGCTTCAAGAACGCGGTTCTTGAGCTCTTCGAAGCACCTCTTGAATCCACCAATTACATCGCTTTCTCTCATGTCTGGGGCGACTGGGCCTGGGTTTCGATCCAGGGCATACCGTACGAGGTCAAAGCATCACAAGAGAAGGCACATTTTATCGCAACCCGCCTTCCCGCCTTGGTGGGTGATGGTGCCTTTTGGATGGACACGTTGACAGTCGATCAGCGAAATCCAGTTGAAGTCTCAGAGATCGTGGATGCCATTCCCGATATCTTCAGGATGGCAAAGAAAACAATGGCGGTCAGGGAATGCGACGGATTTCATGACTGCTGCATCGCTGCTGTTGCTGGGTTCAAAAATTCCACGGACTTTACCGAAAGACTCTATGATCATAGCCGTGACCGTATCGACCATCTCTGGGCTGAGTCGTACCTTCAGAGACTGTGGACCCTGCAGGAGTGCTTACTCTCTCATACGATTGAGTTTGTGGTTGGAGATCACAGTACGTTAAAGCAATTTGCTTGTTGCTTGTGGTTGACCAAAGCTCAGACCAACCCAAGGAGCTCGCGATGCGGGAACGGGCTCGCGACGATAGTGATATTAACCAGTATGAGACAGAACATGAGACAAAATGCATGACTCTCGCGTCTGCTCTTTTGGTTCTAGCCTACTCTTTCTCCGGCTTTCAGGGCAACACCGCCATACATAAGTTTGTCGAAGCTTATGTTTATGGAGGGACCGTTATCAATTCACGTAGCGTAAAGCGTAGACTGGATGAAGACATCCACTCGGGTCATTTTCTACCGGCGAACCGCGCATCGCGTAGATCAGCTACTATGCCTCGCGACTACATCTTTGCGACCATGCCTTCTTTCCCATGGTATACATATCCGAAGAAAGAGGCCTTGGCGATGTCATTCGGAAAGATTTATCTGGATCTCTATCAACAAGCTGAACGGTCTGGACATGCTTTTACATGCAGGTTCACTCGTTCAATGCTTGATCCTGCATGCACAGATCCCACGGACGGTTGGCGACCAAGCCAGTATATTCCAAGTCCGACGACGCTCGGCGATTTCCTCAAGCTGATGGGACAACGCGTACCCGAGGCTTCGAACGCCTTTTCACGGCATGTACACATTACCTCGGATGTTCAGATCAAGGAACTAGAAAGCGAATCCTCGCCAGACATTTTCATCGCCCGGCTAGAAGCCTGTTTTAAACGGTGCCGAATGCAATGGCTGGAATCATATGGGGGTGGTGAGCTTTCCAAATTCGGACATCTTCCGGATCATCGTTGGAAGCTCGATCACGCCGATGCCATGAGCTGCGGTTGGCTGCCCATTGATCCAGAGGATGCGATACGAGTGTCCGATGACAGAAGTCACTCTTGGACGAACATTGCCCCTGGACTGGGCTTCGTGGAAGACGAAAGTATAGCGGATCTCAGGAGCCTTGATCAGACTGAGCAAGAGGCGCGCATGAGCGAGGCTAGCGAGTACGTACCACTCTTTGTGCAGGCCAGGAAGATGCTACTATACTTAATGAACAACGAATATGAGATACATCACATGAGTGGAGCGCCGCGAGCAGATTGGGCCTACCTCAAGCAACAGATGCAAGGTCTCTCGTCAACACCGTTCCTATGTACCATGCTCCTCCTAGCTGGCATGGTCAATTGTCGCATTCCATTATCTGCCGCTGCGTGGGTCAACAAGCTCTTCGTCCCCGTATTCATTCGTCACCACGAAACCTTTGTTTCCGTCGGGCTTTTGGCAAAGCATGCACGCCAACCCAAGCATCAAAGACAAGAGCCTCTTTCCTTGTTATGTGTCGGTCAACATCTGCCTCCGCCCGATGAGAAGTCATTCGGAAATGAGTTGTTTCTCGTAGATCCAGAAACCAAGGTGCCGGTTGGCTTGGCCCCTGATATGAGCTCTGAATTTCACACGGATGAGGAACTTGCAAAAGTCGCGCTTTCTTTGTATAGCGGCTGTTGTACGGATTTAGGAGACAACAAAGTGGCTATCACTCCCCGTCTACTCTCTGATAAGCCGTCTGTCCCTAGAGAGACTTATATCGTGGGTCCTCAGTAGGCTATGGAGTGTGGTTGCCGATGACGGGAATGTGTATAGCTGTCGAAAAAACCAAGATACTTAGAGAAACTATCCTCTGCATATGATATGCGGTGGAAAGTCCCGATTAACTGCAATGGATGCAGAGTACTTTAGCGCGCTCTTGAACACCATCTTTCTGGTGTTTCTCTTCACCCCAACCGTTTACTAACCTTCGGAGAAAACATCTTCCGAGCACCTGACTGCTCACAACCGCTCCACCACCGCTTGCTCACCCGCCTCTTCCTCACCCGCCTCTTCATACTCGTCTCTCACTCACCCCGCAGCTGCCATATTTGGATCAAGCTACATCACACCTCGTGGAAACCTGTCATCATCCACGTGCGGAAGTCTCCGCAGCGCAGGCTACTCTAGCAACCAGTAAGTGCGCGCTCTATTTCTACCATCTACATTACCTGTGTTGACTATGCACCCAGAAATGGCCGCTGAGAGGCAAGTCAGATGGGGCAACGGAAATCGTCCGTCGTCGGTAGTGTCCAGTGACTTGCTGCCACAAAACCCATTTGTCCAGTCGGAAGCCGTCGAGAAGCTCAAGAAGCAGAAGGCCAAATACGAGGCCAAGCTCGCCAACATGGAGAGTTCCAAGGCCAGGCTCCAGTTCTCCATCGATTACCTTGAGTCAGAGCTTAGGGCGCAGAAGGCCGACTACGAGGCCAGGATCGCCGACGTGGAGAAACAGTCCCAGACAATGCTCGAGGATGCTATCAGGGTTCACAAGTCGGAGCTCAGCGACAAGGAGAAATGCCACGAGATCGACATCGAACGCGTGAGGCGCTTCATTGAGGCTGATGTCGCCAGAATATCGAAGGAATCCAAGACCAAGCTCAATCACCTCACCAAGGACTACGACGCCAAGATTTCCCACCTGAAGAACGAATCGCAGTCCAAGCTCGAGGGCACCATCAAGCACTACGAGGACAAGCTCAGCGACGAGAAGACCCACTGTGATACCGCACTCAACGACATGAAGACGGGCTACGAGACCACGATCGAGATGGAGGAGGAAGTCAAGGCCAAGCTCTATCACTCCATTGGGGAGCACGAAACCAGGGAGAGCGACATGGAGAACTCCTACGAAACCGCCCTCAAGGGTTGGAAGAAGGCCTACGAGGACAAAGTCGAGGAACTAGTGGTGCTCAAGGAGACCCGAGCCAAGGGAGGCGACTTTCTCAGCCCGATCACCGACAAAGTCGCGGACATCAAGGACAAGCATGTGGATGTCAACGACAAGACCGCGAACGTAATCGACAAGAAGCCCGAGATCGATGCCCTTAAAGGCACCATCGACGCCCTCAAAGACACCGTCGGTATACAAATAGTGGCTGCAGAAGATAACCGCGAGACTGTTAAGGACCTCCGTAAGACCGTCAAGGACCTCCGTAAGACCGTCAAAGACCTTCGAGAGCGCAACGCAAAGCTCGAAGCAGAGCTTCAGAAGAAGTAGAGCGCGGACCGCAACAGGTCAGCGCTAGCACCCTCATAACAACTAGGTAACCCTAGAGATTCTCGATGTAGCCACAAGATGTTTGTAGAAAATAAAATGGTGTAATTAGCTCAAGCTCAGTCGACAGTGACTCTTGGTCTTACACATTAGCAACTAATACATACGGGCCATCTCTTCCCCCTCTACCGCATAACCTTACTGTAACAGAAGCATCTCTCGAAATACGCTGAGATCTCAAAAGTGAAGGTGAAAGGGAATTAATTAGCTCCTCGCTTGATTCGTTGCGCACTGTCAGGTCCCAGCTTTTCCTGCGTCCGTTTCTCCCTCCCTCCACCGACTCCGGGTCACCAGTTTTTCCGCACGACAAAGCCGCTTGATCTTACAGCCAAGTCGAGCGACCGCACCAGGCCTACTGTACCGCCATTTCGGCTGCGCATCTTCGAGATCTCAGACGAGGTTTTCACAATCACAGTGACCCCCGACACATCCCACTACTTCACCGACGCCAACCGCCTACAATGACCACGATGAGCATCACACCTTTACTCAACACGCGTACTCCCGCATTCAACGCCATCGCTGCTCGGGTACAAGGTGCAAATTCGGACGATGAAGACATTCTCGAGCGGAATCAAGAGACAGACGATGAGGCGAGTGACGACGAGGCCATCGGCGAATCCAATGAGAGCGACGTTGGAGACATGAGCGACGACCACGGCTCATCAACGCCAAGCGTCAACACCCCGGTAGTATCCTTAGACTCGGACGACACAGCGTTCTCACAGGACATACTGGACCCGGAAGACCTGCCTGCCTTCGGTAAGTCATAATACTAGAGTCCCAGTCTTTCGCGTGCAGAATGCATGATCACTAACAGAGATGACTTAGGCGACGATCTGGACACCAAAAAATGGACGAAGCTCGCCCTCTGGCAAGAAGGCGGATACGAGGGCATGCTGAAAGTACTACTAAATGATGAGATCGCGGCTCATTGTCACGACTCTGCTACAGCATCAAACACGGATGAGCAGTGCATCCTCAGTCCGGCGCGCATGATGGTCGCTTCTATGGATAAGGATATTCTCAAGACTGTGATACGCGGTAATCTGGCTCTCCAAGCGAATAGCGACAGTGTCATACAGGCGCGCTTGGATGAGTTGTACGTCGAGGCCAAAGACAAACCGTCGATCTACTACCAGCTCTTCGTCGACGACGACGGCCGATCTCCTACGCCAAACGAACTCGGCAGCATTCTAAACACCATGGAAGAATACGTCAACGCAGCGAACCACACCCTCGCGAAAGAAATCGACAACGTCAAGACACCGTACATCGATCTGCTCAAAAGCCAGAGTGGCTTTAGGAAGTACACATGGACCAGCTCAGGAACAAAGAAAGGCAACACATACCGGGAGTTCCAGTCCGCGGCCAAGCTCAAGGAAGTCACCCGCCTGATCGAGAAAGTACGAGCGCGACTGAGCGGCTTGCCACCTCAGCACCACAACAAGCCGTTAAAGCATCCACTCGTTCACGTCGGATATTCAAACCGCTCCCAAGCCCGCCTCAAGAAACACGCCAGCCACTCTTACTATCACCCCGCCATGAACCTCGCCGAAGCAATCGCTGCCGTACTCTTCGCAAACAACACTCTTCCCAAACTATACAAGATGACCCAGTACATCATCTACATCTGTCACACCGCGTCTCACGCCTCGCTTTCCGAAATTGTATTAACCCGACTCGCGGAAGGCTACACAGGAAACGGAGGAGGGTTCAGTCACTATCCTGCGGGCCGAAGCGCCGACTCTGCGCTCAAAACGCCAGAGCAGGAATGGGATAATTGTGCTCAGTATGCGATTGAGCGGTCGCCGCTGAGGAAGAACCTAAAGAGCGATATCGCGCGGTTGAAGAAGAAGCTCCCTGATGCGAAGGGAAAGAAGTCGAGTCTGCTTATGAAGTCCGCTGATCGCGCGTTGCTCGCAAGAGCGAAAGAAATGAATGAGAGGACAAAAGCTGCGCGGTCGGAAGAGGATTCAGAGATACAACAGAAGGCTGCCAACATCATTGCAGAGTTTCGTAAACGGCATCCGATCCCGGAGGACGAGGCAAGTGTCTGAGCATTCGAGATTGTATGGGTGGTGGAACTGAGAGCGTGGAAACAAAAGCGATGATTTGAGCCTTTCGCTCATTAACACAGCGATGGAACGACAGTTGTGCAGTGTAGATGAAGAAAAGATCCTGAATCAATTGATGGTGCTATAGTTTCGGACAGTGTCGAAAGTGACACGTTAACCTAATCAAAAAGGACACCCTAGAGCCTACGTAGACCTTAGTGTAACTACTTTGTAAGTTTTTATCTTACTGTAGTCTATAGACTTATTTAGTATTATTTGTACATAAAGTAGTAAGATGCCTACGTTGACGACAGGTTACCCACTTTGCATGTTTTTGTCTTGATGTAGTCTGCAGACCTGTTTAGTTTTTTTCGTGAATAAAGTAGTAAGATAAATGTAAAAAGAACAACGACGTTAACACATGCATGAGCAAAGCGAGTGAAGTAAATGAAGAGGAGATATTCTTGCATTGGTATTGAGTACATCTATTCGTCTCGTCGTCCAAGTTCCTTCCCTATTCGATCCTTCCATACACCCCACCCCTTCCTTATTTACCATACCATACAGTCCATGTACATCCGACATATATTTTGTTCCCTTGAGCCATCCGCCCTGGTCTATCTAGATATACAGCGAGCGCGTTTTGGTGTCGTCGGTATGCGTAAAGTACATGCCCATCCATCTCACCTCCCCCAGTTGTTGCCCAACCAACCCAAAAACTCCAAAGAATGCAAGCCGAAGCCATACCAAAAAGTCAGATTCTCATGAATCAAAAGAGAAAGCGCGTCAGATTCGTAAAAGCTGCTGCTAAGATGTTCTGCAGGTATGATACACATCGTTATCGCGCAAACAACAGCACTTTTTGTGGTATGTATACTTTTGGCGTAGCTTCGTAACAATATCAGACAACGTCAAAAACATGACATAGCAACTTTAACGCTTCCTGGGGTTCGTCGGCTTCTTCTTCGACGGTGTCTTCTGCGCGTCACCCTCAATGTACTTGAGGAGGTCCTCGATCTTGCGCTGGTCGACGCGACCACTTCCAGTGCGCTGGCTACCGGCGGCGGCAGCCGCATCACT
This sequence comes from Alternaria metachromatica, assembly GCF_023757995.1. Taxonomy (NCBI): domain Eukaryota; kingdom Fungi; phylum Ascomycota; class Dothideomycetes; order Pleosporales; family Pleosporaceae; genus Alternaria; species Alternaria metachromatica. The sequence goes on from NW_026055505.1 coordinate 689,570, forward strand.
AGCGGAGGGTGTGGCGGCGGCCGGGCGCAGGGGGTTGCGGCCGGGAAGCTGCATGCGGCGGATACGCGTCTTGGCGAGGTCGTTGAGCTGCTTGGCTTGAGAGACAGCGCTGTGGGTGAGCTGTTCGAGCCAGCTCTCGGCTTCCTTGGTGTTGCGGTCCTCTGCACCGAGCACCTCCTTGAAGATGTTGTAAGACTCGCGCATGCGGTTGACACCACCGCGCATGTCCTTGTCGAGGGCCAGAGCTTGGGCGGTCTGGAAGAGCAGAGTCGCTGTGTTGATCGAGTTCTTGCCGCAGACCTCCTCGCAGACGGCGAGCGAGGCCTCGAACCAGAGTCGCGACTCGTGGTACATCTTCGCGGCCTGCAGCATGACAGCGGCGTTGTTGAGAGTTGTGATGGAGTCGGGGTGGTCGGGGCCGTAGAGGATCTTCCACAGCTCAAGCGCGTGACGGACGTAGATCAGAGCGGCAGTGGTGTTACCCGAACCGTGCTCGAACAGACCGACGTTGAGGTAGGCAAGCACAGTCTCCGAGTGATCGACACCGAGAGTGCGCTCCGACACGATGATGGCCTTGTGTGCGAGCTCAAGAGCCGAGACCTTGTCATCAAGGCTGTAGAGCAGGTTCGACAGGGTGTGGTAAGCCTTGGCGACCTCAGGGTGCAGCACACCGTAGATCTGCTCGTGTAGCTGGAGAGACTCCAAGAGCAGTTCTTGGCCAAGCTCCTTCTGGTCCTGGGCAATGGACATGCGACCTGCCTCCAGTGCCTCCTCAGCCAACAAGCTCTTAGGTGAAGCCTCCTTGATGACAGGGACAATGTTCAGAATGTCGTCTGCGTGGAAGGTTTGTGGAGCAAGAGGAACAGTAGGGCTAGCCGTGCGGGCTGGTGGGGTGCTGATGGACTTGTTCTTCTTCTTCTTGGAAGATGTGGAGTGACCGTTGGTCTGCGGCGCAGCGGGCTTCTCGGCCGGCTGGCTGGCGGCAAAGGCCTCCTTAGTGAAGGCGTACGACTTGCATTCCAACTGGAGACCAAGCTTGAGGGAAACCTCACGGAGCATCTGCATCTCCTTGCCAGACTCGATCCACGACTGACCGAGATCGTAGCGGAATCGTAGGGCAACCTGAGCTACGACCTCCTTCTTGAGGGCCTCAGGTGTGAGCTTCTCAAAGCTAAAGTCATCCTCGGGGTACATCTTCTTGAGGCTGCTGTCGCACTCAGCCACAGGCTTAGTGCTAACATCGGCTCCGAGCAAGCAGTTGAGGAGATGGGCGGCTGCGGGTGCTGCGAAAGGCGCAGACACGTTGCGCAGCTTGGAGTTGGCAAAGTGCTTGAAGCCACGTGCAATCATCTCCTGGATGATGAGACGCTTCAAGGCCTGAAGCCTTGGGTCAGGCTTGTCAGCCAGCTCAGCAAGCTTTCCAAGGTAGCGCATGTTCACACCCCGCTTGTGCAGAAGGTTGCTCAGGGACTGGCCGTCCATTGGGAAACCAACTTCGCCCTCCTTGAGCTCCTGGACCATGCGAGGAATGACCTCCGAAGTGAGGTGCTCGCAAGCAGCGCGGACCTCAGCCTCGTCCTGAGCCCACTCCTTCTTGTCCTCCTCTGATTGCGGGTTCTGGCCCGAGAAAACATCAGGGTTGAGCGCGAAGGAGAATCCGGAAATGTCGACACGCTCCTGCTCAGGGTCTTCGGCCTCAGGCTTCTTCTCCTCGGTCTCCTTCTTGGCAACCTTGGCAGCCTTCTCCGCGGCCTTCCTCTCCGCCTTGGAGATTTTCTTGGCCTTGGGCATCTTCTCCTTCTCTTCATCAGAGTCCTCCTCTTCCGAAGAAGACTCCTCCTCAGATGACTCCTCTTCCGAAGATTCCTCTTCAGACGAGCTCTCTTCAGCCTTGGCCTCCTTCGCAGGGGTTTCGTCCTTCTTTGTGGTCTTCTTGGCCATCTGCTCCTTGACGTACTCGCGGAGCTTGACCCTGCCGTATGACTCTACGAGCTCAGGGCGGAGAGTTGTCATGCGGTGGGGGTAGTCCTTGTCTGTCGCCTCCTTCTCGCCCTCCTTGCTGGGCTCGGTCCAGTGTGCCTCTATCCAGGCAACATCGAGAGGTGTGAGGCGGTAGAGGTCCAGAGCGTACCGCCTGCCGTCGGTGCCGATCAGACCCTTAGTCTCAACACTTCCCTCCAGCTCGTGACGGACATTGTCCTTGTCCCAGACAGGATGCTTCTTGACGCGCAGCGCCTTGGAGAGCTGCTCGAACAGAGGGACGAACGACTTGTCATCGGCGACAATCTCCTTGCCCTCAACCGCACCGTAATCGATCTGGTGCTCGCCGGGGTCGCGCTGCTTGAAGATACCGGGCACTATGCTCTGGCCAACAATGCGCTTTCCTTGGTAGTCGACGACGACGGTTCCGGAGGTGAAGAGGTTGTTGATGTCGAGGTTGTTCACAGCGCGGACACCGAAAACGTCCTTGCCCACAGCCACGCGCGCAGCCTCGTCACCGCCCTCAGCGCCGAATGTGCCTACGCCATCAGCGCCGAAGGAGTAGAAGATGTTGTTGTACACGAAGATCTGCGCATCCTTGGCCTCGGTAGGGTTGAGAGGCGCAATCTCGCCCCGTGCTACCAGCATGGCACCGCGGGTCGCAGCATCGTTGTAGTCAGCAAACAGCTTTGACGTGAGGCGCTCGCGGAAGACGCGGTCGTGGACAGCCTCCTTGGGCATCTCCCTCGTCGACTGGAACTCCTCATTCCAGTCGCGGAGGGTCTCGGTGTTCTCAACACCCGAGATCAGATAGCTCTCCTGTGTCCGCGCGAGATCCGGCTGGTGTGGGGTGAGGGATGACGTGGGTGCGGGGACCAACCATGGGTTGGCGGGGATGGCGTTGGAGAGCTGGAAGATGGTAAGTAGCTCCTTCTTCGCATTGTGCTCGAGCAATTCCTGGAACGAAGCGCGGAAAGATGGCGACAGGTCTTCCAGGAGGGTGAGGAGCGAGTGTGCCTGCTTGTCCTTTGGTGGCTGTCGCGGGAAGGGGTCGAAGCTGGCATTCGACGACTTGTTGACATAGAAGCCGGAGACGTGAGCTGTGATGTGGTGCTGCTCGTTCTCGTTGGTCGTGACTACCAGGTACAGCAGGTGGCCCTTGGATCGGAGGTGGTATGGCGGGGGGTTCCACGGCGATACGGCGATGGATTTGATTGTCTTGGGCGCGGCTTCCTCGGTGGGCGGCAGTAGGTTCTTGATGTTGCCCGATGCCTTGAAGTCGTAGTCTGCCAATGGCGACTGCTCCGGGCCGTCCTGCTTGGGCTTGGAGATTTGCTCGTGGCCGACGGTGTCGTGCAGTGACAGACCAGCCATGATGCCGTGCAGCGCATCGGTACGGTCACCGGCAGCGCCGATGAGCTCGCGTACGCGGACCACATGTAACCGCGCCTCCTTCTCTGTGTATGGGTCCTCCACCAGGGTGAGTACCGAATCGGCCTTCAGTCCCTCGACTTCAGAGAGTTCGACGTAATCGTTGATCCGCTTGCCGTCGTGCTCCAGGTGGAAGCACGAGTACTGGAACGTGTGAGGCGTCTCGATGATGCTCTGACGGAGGTCTTGCACCTGCTCGGCCGTTGAGATCTGGAGTCGTGAGTTTGTCGTCCATATTTTCTTTTCTAACTCTCAATACGCACCGTTATCGGCATTTCGAACGGCTCGTGTGGGAGCTTGATGGTGACCTGGAAGATGTCTGCGACATTAGTAGATATTTCTCACACATAGCAAGTCAATTGACATACTGTCTGGCTGCTGGCCAGCGCCATCTTCCTCTGTGCCCTCATTCTGCCCCTCTGTGGTGACGTCTTTGCTGGGCGTCTTCTCGACCTCTGCATTGCCATTGATGTTAGCCATGGGGTGCAAAAAGAGTTATTGCGCCTGGGAATAAATTTCCATCGCAGTCGTGTGCGGGCGGGAAGCTCACCAGACTTGGAAGCGTCATTGGTACTAGCGGCCATGATGGCGGGCTGTGGATATGTCGAGAAACACTACGACGCCGGGAAAGAACGACTGGGGAAAGAGGGAATCGGTCTAGGGAAGGAAGGAGATATACAGGACAGGCGCATTAATGTACAATGACATGCGTCGAGTGATGGGGAGAGAGGTGACTCTCCGGTCATGTCTCCAGAATATTTTTCTTGAGGGCGCCGGGATGGTCCGCTAAGCTCGCTCTCCACTTCCGAGGCCACAGGCATGTCATCGGGAAAACGGCCCCCATGCACCGGGGTCACCAATGTCGCGTGAATTTTGGAGTACATGAGTTGCCATGTTCTACACGCCTTGTCTGTCTTCACGTCGGTTATCGATATGGTGATTGACGCGAGTTCCACCATGCTGTCACCACGATCGCTCCTGCCGTTCGCACTTGGCACTCGCACTTGGCCCCTGCGGCAAATTATCGCAACACCAGCGTAACAAGGCCGCGGTACCTCCTTTGGCGTCCCTCTCCTCCAATCTCGTCCCGTCCATCTCAATCATCTCTCCTTTCACGCGTCTGTCTCTCGTTTAACTCTCATTCATTCCTTTCCTAGTCCATTCCACGTCTGTTGAACCTCTGGCTGCGCCTACGTTTGACACGTGTAACATTGGAAAGCACGCGACACCAACGTGACTTGGAACGCGCCAGCGCAATAATGTTAATGCTACGACATATCACGCGCGCTCATGCCGCGTTGACACGACAACCTTTCGCGTATCGGTCTCAGCAGGCTGGTCCGGTACTGCAAAGAACAAGGTTATGCCAGCCCTCTTTGGCGCGCGCTTTGAGTGGCCAATCCGGTCCTCCGACTCCTGGCAACGATGCGCCAAACCCCATTGACGACGCTGCAGAGCGTTTGGAGGAAGAGGAAGAGCAGCAAGAGGAGAAACGCGAGAAAAAGAAGGCAGAATGGAAAAGCACAGCCTGGAAGATGTTTGAGGCTGCTGCTACTACCGGAGCCAGCATCTTCATCCTTGGATGCGTCGGCATTGGCTATACTAAGTACTACAAATGGAACGTGCTTGAAAAGATGGAGAACGCTTTTCGGGAAGGCGATCCTGTATTAGAGCTTGCAGCTACTGGAAAGGAGATGCCGAAAGCGGGTGAACCTACTCGACTACAGGTCAGCAAGGACCTGGACGGTGATGATAAAGACTATGATCGCTGGATCCCACGTGATGAGCAGGAAAGAATTGACAAGATTGTCTGGGGTGAGACGAAAGGACGTTACCATCTGCTTCTTGGCGAGAAGGGGACTGGGAAGACTTCCATGCTCATCGACGCCATGGATAAGATCAATGGTGAGGGATGTTCGATGATGGAAGCCCATGCAGATCTCGAAGTCTTCCGTGTACGACTAGGTCGCTGTCTCGATTTCGAGTACCACGAAGACAACATCGGATCGCTTTTCTCTATCCGCGGTCCACGCGATGCGGGCGCCATCCTTGACATTGAGCGCGCGTTCAACAAGCTTGAGAAAGTAGCTTTGCGACGACGCGCAACTGTCGGCAGACCGCTCATTCTCATTATCAACTCCGCACATTTGATCCGAGACAATGACGACGGCCGAGACCTGCTCGAACTCATCCAACAGCGAGCGGAGCAGTGGGCGGCCGCCAACCTCGCAACCGTCATCATCAATTCGGACAAGTACTGGGTGTTTGAACGACTGAAGCAGTACGCGACGCGCATGGAAGTACATCAGATCAAGGACCTAAGCAAAGACCGCGCCATGCAAGCCCTGCGCAACTACCGAATGAAATACTACGGCGAGAAAGTGCACGATTCCATCCTCGAAGAAGTATACGACAAAGTCGGCGGACGCCTCACCTTCCTCAACCGCGTCGCCAAGTCAGAAGACATGGTCGCAAAGTGTAACAGCATCTGCGAAATGGAAAAGATCTGGTTCCTGAACAACTGCGCGATTCTCGGTGAGGAAATGGACGACGATGTCATGGACCAGCAGAAATACGCTGTAAGTACACAAATATCCTTCTCTCGATCCCTTTGATTAACCCCCACAGTCCACAGCCATGGTCCTAGCCAACGCCCTCTACAAACTCTACCACGACATGGAATCAACCTACGACCCAAAAGAAGGCCACATCCTGCCTTCCTTCCCCCTCCACCGCGCCCGCTTCATCATGACACGTTCCGACTTCATCCGCCAGCACCACGACCTCTCCATCTTCTCTATCGACTCGCACGCCGTTGTCCGCGCCGACTCCGTTCCCATGCAACGTGCTTTCAACGAGATCTGCGCCGAGCCCGGTTTCGAAGACTTCCTGGAAGCGACGCTCGAGCGTATCGGTGCGATTGAGAGTCTCGGCAGGACGAAGGAACTTACGTTCAAGGATCTGTGGGAGGGCGGCAAGTATCGTATCGTGCAGAAGGATGGGAAGGGGAAGGTGCAGGGCGAGGTGGAGATGGAGACTGTGCCTGGGAAGGGGGATGATGATGACGATGATGAGAAGGATGATTGAATGGGAAGGTTGGATGGTGTATGAGATGTTTGGACGTCGGGATGATTGGATTGTTATACGTTTGGATGTACGATATGGAATTGGGCGGTTGCTTGATTCTGCGTGGCGCTGGTGTCTTGTGGGAAGCCGCGATACCCTAGAATGTCAGTTTTCCTATATTCTTTGTCCCGGTGAGTATCTCTGTAGTCTACTTTCGGACTCATATCTCTTCCATCATCGCTCTTTCCGCCTTCACCTCGAGATTGTGGAACTAGCTCGGCCGATCCTGCTCAACGCGCATCGCTTAAAATTTCGATGTCTTGTACTTCAATAGCTCTTACTTCCGTATCTCTTTTCAAGCTTTTCAAGTCTCTCCAGAACCACCCGGGCTTCCTTCCAGCCCGCCATGAGACTCTCTTTAGCGCTCATAGCTATCGTAGCTTCGGTTGCTCTTGCCCAGGACACTGCTAGTGATGAGCCTACCAGAGTACACGCCTTGTGGGAGTCAGAGAAGGCGGCGAGTGACGCAGAGTGGACCGCCGCTCGCCAGAAGGGAGATGAATTGATTTGTCGACTCGAAGCTACGGACGAGGCTGCCGGCAGACTGAACCTAGATACACGGACCCCACCTTCTGCGCGCAACCAATGGCCCGACGCCGCACTCAGAGCAGAGATGAGTCTCTGGGCTTGGTTTACTGGCGAATTTGAGCAGGAGACTCATTGCAACTTTGCCGATAATGACGAAGATAATCATATTAACAAAGTCGGTACGTTAACCTCACGAACGTAACCAGTACAATCTCTTCCTCAAAGTCTCCACAGCAGGATATAGCTCCTGATAAATACTAACCTTGCGTAGGAACCATGTTTCAGGATCTTGGCATCAACCCCAGGCCTCGCACAAAAGGCGGTGATAACGTATGTTACAACATGCAACACTACAACGAGGGCGCCGAAGACGACGATGGAGATATTCTCGAGGCAGAAGACCAATACTACCCCGTCAATGGCGTGACGAAGCGGTGTACTGGTGCGCATGTTCGATTTGCTATCAACCAACGAGGTGGACGTAAGTGTTTGCAAGTGAACGCGGATTCGCCTTTGCGACCGCCACAAACCAATCATGCCAAGAGACAATCTGACTGCTCGCAGTCATCGTTGGTCTCGACTTCAGCAGCCCTAGAACAGAAGCGCAATTAAACTGGAGATACAACCCACCAGAGGCTGAGCTTCCTGATCTCAAACGCGCCTCAGACATTATGATGGCGTTTTGGCTTCGCGGCAACTTCGACCCTAAAAATCTCAAGTACTATCTCGTTTTCAACATCCAGAACAAGAAGACTGTCGCCCTCATCAGCAGAATGTTGAAGAATCACGATCTTAGTGAGGTACCGTACTGGCCCGGTGTTGTAGCCAACATGTACGATGAGGAAGGCCCGGCGTTACTTGGTGAGTAGTCTTGAGCGTCTGCAAGTACCTTGGGCGCAAAGCGTGCGAGATGACAAACGCGACCCGTTCGCAAACGACATCCAAGAACCGGAGTTAGTAATAACGCTGACACGCTTAGGCTCCCCATTGGGCCGCACACTCGCTTTCATGCTTTTCCAACACAAAGCAGAGCTGGGAACCAAGCACGTCACTGAAATTGTGATCTTTAGGGACAACTTCCCTAAGGGTACGATGCCCAGTGTACAGATGTTGTTCAATATCAAGGACGTCCCAGATCCAGCTGCAGCTGTGGGTGCGGAGTCAGCCCGAGCTCTTAGACTCCGAAGTTCGCTTCTGGACGATGGGTTGAAGAACAAGGTACATCTACACAAGCTGTTCCAGGATAGTAGAGCGCTTGTTATCGGGAGCGCATAGACAAGTGCTTGGAGAGGAGGCGTTGTGGACTAGGTCATTGAGGTCTAGATAGCGGTTGTGGCTGGCTGGTATTGCATGTTAAGATCTGCTCTCTGTCGGCAATGACTACCGGCATGTTGTAGAAGCAAATGTAGTAGACAAGATACACAAGAAGACTTGTACCCGAATAATGTCACAGCTCATGTGGCTCGAGGAGAACGGCTATGCTCGAGCAGCAGTTCTGCGATGACGTGCGTGACATCCAAGCAGCGGACATGTCTACCGCTCTCACATCCTTCAATATCGTGTGACATCAAGCCCCTTGCGTGCAGATAGCGCAACAAATGACGTGAACGCCCCACCCGTGCACTAAGCATTCTCGCTAAGCAAGTCCCCACCGACATCCCGCTCGATGACGTCGCACCCATCCTCCTCCCAACCACATTTCCAATCACCTTTCAACTTTCCCATCGTGATCTTTTCGCCGACCCCAGCCGAGACGCTGATTAATACTGCTTTCGCACTGTTATTCGTGGGTCTGGGGCTGCGCGCGGAAGTGATAAGCTTCAGCGAAGCAACGATGGCGTAGGATCGACGCTAGCACCGCGACGGTTGGCGGGTGCTTGTTTCCCTTGTGGACTGGGCGGGTCTGGAGACGGATTTAACATTGAAAGATTTCGATTGCGTCGGTGATGGCTGACGGGGAGGGTGGAGGCGCGACGTAGGTGGTGTGGAGTGGCCAGGAAAGAAGACCCTTAAGTATGCAACTGCCCGTGGGACCTCGGGGAGGCTCGATACTCGCGCGGTGCTTACCTCACAGACAAGTTTCCTGGCTATCGCGACCAACACGTCGGAGGTGTATTCTATCCGGTCTTCCCGCGCTTCACTTGTCATCCTTCTCTCCAGCCAACTTATCGCGCGCACTTCGTTAGACGTCCCCATCTTTCATCTCATTACTTGCATCCATATCCAGTCACGATGGCGGTAATCTGGGGTCTCGACATGAAGGAGATGCAATGGGGCAAGTTCAAGTCTGGCTACATGTGGAACAACACGTACCACAACCGTCGCACAAAGTTCATCATCTACCAACTCGCCATGATTCTCTGCGTTGTCAGTGAGAGTCTGGGAACGGCTGCGCTGTCTGGTACGATATATCTCTTCTCTGTCCATATTGGCGACGATAGCCGTCTGTCATCATCCAGCTTGAACATCAGCTAACATCCATCAGACTACGTCGACCAGCAAAAGTTCGTCTCAAAGCTCGACCGCAACGTCATGATCCACAACAACAACTTCGTCGGCATCGCATCGTACAACATCTTCGTCGGTATCTTCGTCGCCACCATCTTCGGTGCCGCCTTCTTCTTCGATCTCTTCTGGCCCGAGCGACAAGAGTCGAGAGGCGTCATCAACGCTTGGAAAGCTTGCTCAGTCTTTGCCTGCATGCTTACGCTCTCCGACGCCCTTGCATACACTTACATTACCGCGAGCAAGAGTGCGCACCTTACCGGCACGGACTTCGAGCGCGGACAGGGTCTGTTGTCGCAGTTCAAGAAGGCCGGTGAGACTCCGCTCGCTTACAACAAGAATGGGCGGGCGATTGCTAGTGTCGTGTTCTTATGGCCGGGCATGATCTTCACTTTTGTCAGGTAAGGCACCTCTATCGGTTCTATCACGTCAACCTAGCGAAAACCTGGACAGATCTGGAGCCTACATCGACGTTAGGCCACCTAATTTGCAGGTTTTCTTCTTGATGTAGCCTCTAGGGTGTTCAGTTTTTCCCTTGTATGAGGTGCTATCGTACTACTCTTACTGACTCATTTGTCTAGCACATATCTCCTCTGGCACTCGCTGAACCACATCGACAAGCTCGGAGTCTTCTCCGCACATGCCCGTCATCTTGATGGCGCTCAAGATGGCGCAGAGCCCGAACCGAAAGGCAATGCCGTATAGAATTGGCTTCGTAAAACCATCACAGCCGATTCCCGTCCTGACCTCTCTCGTCCCGACCCCGCTGGTCCCGGTCTCTCGCCTCACCAAAATCATGAATTGCAGAACATAAGCAAGTCGCCCTCTGTCGTCACCGCGTACAAAGACGGAACTCCAGTCCGTTCGGCTCCTCCCACATACAATTCCCATGCCGGTCCTTCTTCCCGCGGCGGTCCTTCCAGTCGTCCCGGCCCCTGGACTCCTCGTCGGGACTCAGAATTGAACAAGCTGAAGAAGAAGCACAAAACAGACATCAGCGTTGTGAGAGACGGACCCGCAGATCCACCTGCTCTCGGAAGGTGGGGAAGTGGGGCTGCTGTGCATGGTCCTGTCGAAGAGACCCTTGTTGAAGAGACGCCCATCGAGACGCTCATAGAGCGGAATAGAGCCGAAGTGCAGAGGAGGCTACAGGAAGCAGATCCGGATAGGGATGAGATGATCAGGCAACGTAGTGAGGAGTTACTGAACAAGAACAAGGATTTCATCAGCGAAAGGCCGTTGAGTCCTCAGGAGTCTCGATGAGGGTTTGGTGAAGGTATTTCGGTATTTGAAGGCGTTTAGGCATGAGTGGGATATTGAGTATTGATACCCTGGTAGCTTTGTTTACTTGGATGAGAATGAATAATAGTAATTCTTCGATCGTTGCGTTAGCCATGTTGATGATGCGCCTCATACGATGGAAAATACTGAACACCCTGGAGCCTACGTTGACCTTGGGCTACCTACTTTGTATGTTTTTACCATGATGTAGGCTCTACGGTGTTCAGTTTTTTTTTCCCTAGGCTGATGTGGATGCACTGTTGTTAAGTGTTGATCCTAGATGTACATGCTGTGATGTTGTCTTCATGAAAGATTGGAGTCGATGCCTAAAGGTGGGCATGTTATACAGCAAGGTGACAATGCTACCTACGTATAGCAATGTCTTCAACGCAGAGAGTGTCTACCTATATCCCTACTCAGCTACTTGGGGTCGCGGGTGCACGTTTAGCCTACACGTTCAAGTCCTCGCTGCATATCTTATCGATGAGCTGCACGCCATCAGGAACATGAAAACCAAGAGTCTCTCTACAGTAGCTACCTCATACCCAGCACCCCATACATCTCATTCCCAATACCACTTTCCCCACCACCAGATACCCTCCCTCCCACCTCCCTCAGCCCCCATCACGCCACCACCCACATCCCCGGTGGCAGCCTCATTCCAACCCAACGCCACCACGACGTTTCTTTTGCCGGAACGACGGCCCAATGCACACCCATAGGGATGTCATGAAACCCATCCTCGCTTCTCCGACCCCACCATCTTTCCATGCGGCAAAAAAGCAATCAAAAAGAAAGGAGACCCTGTGAGAGTTCAAGCCACAGTAAGCCATGGTGACGCGAGGGCTTGCGAGCGATAAGAATGATACGGAAAAAGAAGGAGGGAGATCTCGGGAGGACGGGAGGGAGCGAGAGATGGTGGCGTAGAAGCCACGATGACGTGGAGTGTTGTATATATGGGATGGGAGTGGGAATACCAAGATTATGTGTGGAAAGAGCAAAAATAGATGGATTTCTTGCATGGCTCGGAGGGAATGCCATGACGCAGTTACATTGCGAGTAATGCTATGCTGAGATTAGGGGATGGAGGCAGAAGAGTGAGAGTCGTGTGCATTGCGAGTCTGCGAAAGTCTGCAGGAGTAATGAGCCTGGTTGACAGTAGAGTCATGAGAAAGGAAAAAGAAAATAAGACTGTGAGAGAATGAGTATGTGAGGTAGTTGTAAGAGTCAAGAGTGTTGCGAAAGCGCATGCGAATACGAGAGATGTGCGTAGAACAAGAAAGAGACCTCGGGAGGAAAGTATTGGAGTTCTTGGTAAGACAACTCCGTGAATCAACGCGATGTAGGGAAAGTGTAATCTCGACAACCAGCCTCGATTCTGGATAATGTGTTTTTGTGATACTCGCAGCGGTCCTGCCAGGCACCGGTAGACAAACATCGCTTCATCTGTAATACCTAGAGAACAATACATATCATCATCTTCATCGGCATCATCATTGCAGCAAAGGAAGAAACTGTCCTAGGTCCCCGTCCGGCTTACCGCCACAACTCACCTCGACCTCAACCTCACCTCAAGGAAAGGTTCTGTCCACGAAGAGCAACTATATCGATCACCAAGCTTCAACACCCACGACACCGGCTTGTTCATACACCTACCCAGCCACACACATACAAACGAGCCTCTTGCGGCTCCGCTCCCCTCCAGCCCTCCAGCACAGCGGATCCGACGCCCTCCCCGTCAGCCTCCTCAACTCTGAAACCCAACGTCGCGTCAACCTACCCTCTTCCTCGGCAGCCCCGACACGGGCACTCCATCTGCATGTCATACCCAAGACGGCGTCTGACATAAGCCCCACTGCAACACATTTCCCACGTGGGTTCCGAACCCGTGTTCCCTGTAAACATGCGACAGCGACAGCTCCGAGCGATCGCATTTCAATGCAGACAAGGTGCCAGGTTTGCTTGTTCTGAATCCCAAACCACAAAGTTACTAAACCTGGGTGCTGAAGGGTTTGCATGAGCGGGTGGTCATGTGAGACGCAGGTGATGAGACGAGGGGCAGAATTTGGAGATAGTTGGAGATGGATGGGTGCTGCTGTTGTATTGTACCGAGGAGGCGAGATCGCGACGGTGTTAATGCCGGTGATGTGCCGATTGTGGGACCGAGGTGACCAAGGGTACTTGTAATCAAATCAATCTCAATCTCAATCGCTAGAACTCTACCGCCCTACCACACCTACCTACGTACCAGTCCCATATCTTCTCGCCTGTCGCCCAAGATTTGACAGCTGTACTGAATTTGCCATGTTAAACCCAACCTTCCAAATACTGTCTCGATGGCGATTTGAAACTCGATGGAAAAGGTTCCTGTGTGATTGATTGCCCTGGTCATATGACAAACGGAAGACGGGGGAGGGTACGGAGAAAAGCGCTCAAGCTCGGCGTAATGACATGTCGCAGCCCTACGCATAACCCCCGAGCACACCTTGTCCCTTCCAGGTACGTCTTTCTAGAAACACGTTCGCGCATCAAACGAACCAAGCCCTGTTCAGCGCGCGCGCGTCAAACAGATTGGGAGCTGTCATTCCAGTCGCGTGCATTCCAATCGAGCAACAACGCGCCTACATTCCAACCCAAACCCAAGGTCTTCGCGACCGAAACATGCAGTTCGTGTTTCCTGTGTTACATAGCGAAAGCTTGCATATACACAACTGCGACAAATCATACGTACCACATCATCCCACTGCCTGCCTAATCGATAAAGCCCATGACAAACTTCCTCCCCGTCGCGTCGTCGTTTCAAATAATCCCACCTATAAACTTCGAGTGGTGCCGGTCTGTCAAAGAATTGAGATCATCACTCGCAACCCGTGCCAACGGTGTTTCAGCACCCAACGGCGTCTTTACTAGGTATAGCGTACCACGTCCTGCCCGCCCATCCTAGGTACTTTCCTATCTGGGAAGCTAGCGTGGGAACAGCGTCGGGCTGGAAGGGAAGACTGCGCTAGTACAACACGAGACTTCGCGTGGAAGCTATGCCGCGGTCGATAGGGCAGTGTTGGCGTTGCGCTGGGCTTGCCGCTTTAATCAAAGTTACGCGGGCTAGCGTAAAAGCGGTTCCCGTGTCCGCGAAATGAGGATGCGTCTGCGAAGGGAGGGATAAGTAGGGCTGAAGAAGGGTTTGGGGAATGATGCAAGGCCGGTAGGAAGGCTGGTTGTCTGTGCGCGCAGTGAGTTGTGCATGGACATGGATTGCGGCGTCATTGGGAACGAGAGGAAAATTGCGAGAGATCGCGATGGCTTGCGTGGTCAATATTGCGCGCTGGAGGATATGCTTGTTGTGAAATTTTTGGGTTCAGAAGTATCTAGGCAGGAAGACGGGAGAGGAAGCCGTGGGCTAGAGGACGTGTCTTGATTTGTTCGGGTTCTGCTTTTGCCGTTGGGCCTAATTGTGTGCGCGTCCATATCGATTGAACGCTATCGAGGTGATGAGCTAGCGATTAGCCAGCCATGAGTTTATTTGGAAATGACGCTTCGCCGTGGTTGCAATTGCGAGCACGACTTCAAACTGTCCGGCGATCACTCATAACCCTAGAAATGGAACCTGGGCCTGCTATCTCCACAAGCTGAGGTGTATTAGTGACGAAACAAAAAATAGATGTGGTGTGGGAGAGCGTGGGATGTGACCCGGTGGGCGGGAAGTTTCAAATAACGAGGAAGGTGCGTGGGGTCGTACCTTCTCATGCCAGCTGAGCAGTACGCTCATGGCTTGGCCGCCACCCTCGCCGCCGCCACGAGTATGAATCTGCGAGAAGCCGGTCGGTTGGGGGGTGATGTCGCGCTTGGTGCCTGACGGTGCTCCCTGTGCCATGCCTTTGTAACTGCGAGTACTTTCGTTAGTCTATGTTTCTGGATGTGCGACGGTGGCGCGTGGTGATGCGGGAAGGCACGATGGGCAGTAGAGGTCGGTGGGCGGTGAGGCTTGTGAGAGACCCAAACGAGACGGTGGACGTACATGTACTTCATCAGGACGTCCAATGCTTCGGTTCCACCCGGCGCACCATATATCCGGCTGAGCATTGGTGACATGTCTGACTGGCGTATGGATTGTAGGATCTCGATGACGACCGAAAGGTGGACTTCCTGTGGTGGTGTACTTGTCAGCTTGGTCCTGGGCGGTGCAATGTCGCCGACCTGGTCGTCGGTAGCCCAAGTCCAGAGACGCGGTGGTGATGTGACCAGGTGTCTATATCTGGAAAGACATCTAAACCGCTGGACTGGGAGCGTCGTGTCTCTGACTTGTCTCTGGAGCTTCCAGAGCTGTCTTGAGCTGTGCTGAGGCGCAACGTACCTTTCCCTTGTCGTCTGCGCCATATGGGGGGTTCTCTAAGGCACTCTGAAGGGCGCCCTCATTGTCACCACCCCGTAGCAGTTGCCGTATTGACTGGGCGTTGGTCTGGACATCGGCCGTCGAGACAGGCGCAACGGCGGGAGCGAGGGAGCTTAGGTCGAAGTTGGCGGGGCTGTCGGGGTCCAAGGCGTCGATGTTGATGGTCCGCCAGTTGATGTTGGCCATGGTGGGTGGTGAGGCTTGTGTACGGAAGAGTATCTAGCTGTAAAGAGACGGCTGGGTTGGTGGTGGAGCTGTGGTGAGGTTGCAATTCGGCGCGCCGTATTCGTGGGGTGCAGTGCCATGTCTCCACTCTGCCCGCCAAGCCTCGAAGCTACCCAGTCCAGCGCCCCCAACGTCTGGCAAAACACCCACCAGGTAGCACGAACCAGGGTCGCCGCTCGATTCCGCTGCATGCGGATCGCTAAGGCCTATCGATGTACCCGCGACGGAGATCCGCAGCGCCACACGTGTGACGGGAGTACCATGGGGGTGGGTGAAAGCGATCACAGCACAGGCAATGTCATCATCGTGGAGGAGGATATGATAGTAGTAGATGTTGATTAGTCTAAACTTCAGCCAGTTGAGTCGCGAGACACAAGTACAATGGCCCAGGCGCTCAGTCTAATGTCCAAAGCTATGGGGAGAGCGGCCCATGCATGTCGTTCATGAGGAGCCGTCTAAAGAAAACAAGTCCGTTGAGTCGTGGTCGCCGATTCGACCACTCCAACGCGCTATAGTACAGTACAACTCGTGCCATGAGTGCCAATGAAGGCTGGCGACGATCAATCTACCCCAGTGCGCTGTCCGAAAGAAAAAAAATGAAGGTCCGTTTTTGGTATCTATGCCTGGGCCCAACCGTCTATAAGAACGCCGATGAAAAGAACTTTTTTGCCGTAAGGGAATGTCGCTGAACGTGTGACGCAAGAGAGTGAGGAGGCTGTGCGATGAGAGTCGCTTGATAACGCCGGTAGCCGAAGTCGCAGGGGTATTAGGTCGCTGAAGAATCGAAATGGTCGCCGATGATTAAAGTGCGTAAAGTCCAAGAGGCTCCGTGGAAGAAGATGCGCCGTAGACCCAGAAATCGGCGCGGTGAATGCGCTGGAAATGTGTTGTACGCGGGACTGAGTCATTGTTAGTTGACGTGTTCATGCAGGGTGCGACGTGTCTGTGACTTACGAGGCTTGGGATGGATCCCTTTAGTCCCAACGGAACAAGTAGCTTGCCAATGTGATGGCATTGCGAGGAAGCAGGCAATGGCGGCAGGCGAAAAAAGAAATGCTCCGTCGAGAGGTAATGACGCATCTTATTTGGGCGGTGGTGGAGGAGGCTTGGGGGTGCCAGTGGTGTCGTAGGCTCCGCGACCCATGTTGTTGGACTCTGACTCTCTGAAGATCATGTTGTTGACGAGTGTGTTCTCTGGTTTATAAGTCAGCATGATGTTGCACAAGAAAGTCAAATATAGACTCGGTGAATGCAGGACGTACCAATTGAGGAATGCGTTTTGTGAGAGGTGCCGGGCTGAACACCTGGCCTGTGCGAATATTTTGTAAGGACGAAAAGTGAGTGTGGTAGTCGGCGTTGGTTCGTGTAGAGGCGATACAAAGAGCGGAGCGGCGGTGGGCGAGCTTTATTAGATAGTGTCGTGTACCCGTGGACTGGCTAGCAGTGACTGGGGAGTGGGGAGGGGTGGAATGAGTGTGGGTAGTTTGAAGGGAGTGAAGATGATGATGGCAGTAAACGAAGGGCGCCCTGAAGCTTCTATATTCGCGGCTAGAATAAGGGGGCCTGTTACTGACTTGCCAAAGGTGGTCTTGGCTGTCGGCGAGACAAATGAAATGAGAGACAGTGCTTTTCAGAGCAAAAGCCCTGACTACATTGCGCATCGGGAGCGACGGGTCTTTCGGCCTGTTTCAAGGTAGGCTCCCTTGCCATCATCAGGAGCCAGGGTGATCTGCGCACTGTTACCACCAAGCTGGTTATCCCCCTTGAATAGTGCCGCGCTAGAAAGCCGTACCTGCAGGCGCTAACGAGAGCCATGCCAACGGCTTCGCTGGGGTGCCAACCTGCGAAGGGTGTGCTTGTGCTGACTGCTTCAGTGCCTTTTCACCGTAACATGGCGTAACATGGCGTACCATGGAGGCGATTCTCAGGCGCGACTCCCAGCGCTCTCACTTGGGCTCGCGGCCCTATCGCATTTTGTCTGGCTGTCGCCGCGCGCTTCCAGACACGGCGGCTTAGATGAGACAGTGTCAGCGCTCCCGTCTCGCTGCTTTGACCGGCGGCGTCGACTCGTGCCGCGTTTGTTGGACTGCGCCAGAAGCAAGAAGAGAAGGTTCAGAGACGCCACACAGACTTCCGGATGTCCTTCCCCGGCCGGTCCACTGCCTATGCTGAATCACCTCTCTGGCAGCCCTGTCTGCCCTCCATGCCTCCCAGCCAACCGGGTTACTGGCTGTCGGGATCGCAGTGCACTTGCCTTTGACCGTGGCGGCTGATGTTTGACGGGACATATTCATAGCAGCTTGCTTTTGTGGTTTGATGAACCGTAGCTGTCTTGGAGCCTTTGCTTCCTGTCGTTGCTTGTGACGGGGTTGCGCCACGTGGGATGGGCTGCTCCTGCCTCAACCAACCCTCGCGTGCGTGGCGATGAGGAAGCAGCTGCCCTCGCCGCAGCCCAGCACCACCATCACATCTGCGGCGTGCAAACAACTATGCCTCTGCACCGCGGCCGCCAAAGCAATTCGCCAGCAGCATCGCCAGGTGCCGTAATGAGAGCGTTGCCCGGCTTGCGGTGAGTGGGCCCGGCGCCACGAAAATCTCGCCTGCGGTTTGTTCTGGAAAGCCTCTGGAAGGAAGAATGAATCGCCCGCTGAGTCGCCCTCACTCCCAGGCTGTCCCTGATCATCGCAGACAAACTGACACAGAATGCGCACTTATTCACGACCAAGAAATTTGGCCGCCGGTCGTTCTCAGACACGTCGCATTCGCGGATCACTGCAAGCCTTCCGCGCCTCCAAGCACACGGATGCTGCATGCGTTCGACGTCCCGGGATCATGACCAGCAAGGTTTCGCGCACAATCGCTTGCTTCTCCAAAAAACCTACACGTCGCAGCCTCGTTGACGCACTCGCTCACCCACCACGGAGCCCAGCCGTCGCCATGACGCATTGTTTCTGGCACGGAAGGAACGATGACATCGCTCTTGCCCCCTTGGGATTCCTCCGTATTACAGCCCGCCGTCCATCGTAAACACATTTGCCAGAATGCAGCCGTTATGCCAGTCCAATAATATAATTCGCAAGCAGCACCAACCCTGATTCGCCGTCCTGGGTATCGACAGGGGTCGTGTGCTTCACAATCAGGCTGAGACGCGCGACAAGGGCATCCCGTCCTTATCCACTAGCCTCACGCAGAGACATGCCGAAAGCCACGCGACACCGCCCAGCGCTCGACCAGCGTGTTTGCTCATACCGTCTTGTGTACGGTACTGTACTGAGAGATCGCTGTCTTCCGCTGATACCTGCGCCCGTCGTACGTTGGGCTGCCACTGCCTCACGCCTATCAGTGCGGGAGCGTTGAGGGCTCAAACAGCGTTCGCGATCTTCAGTCCATGCTCGCTCAACTCTATCCTAGCGATCGTGATTCACAGCCATCATCCGATAACCAGTGCAGCGTCGTCACACATCGACAGGGTCTGAACTCCGTCAGGTCATCTTCCTCTTAACGTCCGTCCAAGCCACCGACGTTTTACTGGCAGCATCGCTGTCAATTCCGACCGCCTTGCAATTTGACAGGTGTTTGACGGATTTCTCCACAGAAAACTTTGTCGAAATTGTGATCGTGAGTTAGACCTTGCGGGGAGGAGGGAAAGTGGGTCCTGGAACGGCTTTTGGCACTTCCTCTTTGAGCGCGCTACTGCAATCTGCGTGCCAGTCCCAGCGATGAGAAGCGAAGCAAGGGTTGTCATCTCCAAAAGGATCATCGCGTACAAAGAGAACCCTGTCTACACGTGGAATTCTGCTCTGTGTGGACCTTCGCCTGACTACTGGAAGAGGGCCCGCGAGCCGCTTCGCCGATGTACCAGCGCATTCATGCCGACTCAAGGCCAACTGTGCGCTGTACGAACTTTGCGCTGCTGCAGAAGGAGAGTTCCATGAGCACCGTCGCACTAGCTGTCATGTTGACAGGTACTGGCTGGGGATTCGGTACCATTAGCCGGCGGAGCCATCTACACAAGGCAATTCAGCTTTCGAGCGTCGCATTTCATAGCGTTTCACGCAGCTCTATTCGGGCCTTACAGTGTAACGTAGGAACTACCTTTGAACGTCCAAGCAGGCAAGACGTTGCGCCGGGTTATTGCGAGGCCACTGCTGAAAGACCTGCTTCATCTCGGATTTGTCGCAGAGCTCCCCGGACGCCAGCGTGAAAGCGATCAACAAGGATGACTTCACATCCACGTAGCCCATCACTCGTCCCTGATGATCTCCTTGCGCTGGCGCCCAAATCACTACTCTTTGGGCTACACAGTCCGAGGCCGCCTCTCCCCCGATCGTGTTCCCTGAGCAATTCCGCGTGCCAGCCCCGCGACATTTCTCGCGACTCAATGATTGTCGCACCAGAAAAATTTCCGCCGTCGATCCGGAAGTATGTACCTTTTCGCATCATTCCGCTGCTCCGGTACTCTTGTGCGCCTTCTTGAAGCTCGCTACGCCAGGCCTCGTGCGTCATCTGGCTGCCCTCCAATATGCTAGCATCCGAGGCTGACTGCAGCTGCCGAACACCAGTTCCTCTGCTCTTCGCCGACATGTCCACGTGTGCAGTCAGCACTACCAGGTAGGTTCAAGGTACGCTGCGCAAAGAGAAACCTTCCTCAGCTTTGTGTCGACTGCAACAGAGTTCTTCGATGCACACTAGGAAAATTTCAGTGACATCAGCTCTCCTCAGACACACGATGCCGTTCCACATGCGCGATGCACATTTACGCTTCCGGAACACGATGGATAACCTGCCACTATCGATACACTTTCTTGTTCCTCCGATATCCGAAAAGAATGCGCCGGCTGCAGCCCTCCCAGTAACGCCAAACGCTAGTTTCGAATAACTCCTCTTTGTACTTCGGATGGGAATGGCGTTCCAATTGCGATGGTTTTTGGCTGCATGTGTTACCCGTCGCGTCTCCAATCATCGTGTCGGCAGCTTTCCTTATTCCCCATTCCCCCGGTCAGCCCAATTGCACCGGTTGCAGGTTTACGGCAGAGCTACTGCATTCGTACGATTACGCCTTCCATGTGGCATGAACCCAGGACTCGGGTTCTCGATAGACATGGGCATGACACCAAATACGGCATCTCCCTCGCGGTACCAATATCCAGGATTCCCTCACACCACCGCCTAGTGAGCGAGCTTGACTGGTCAAACTACCATTCCATGATGACATGAAGCGGTCACCATTACTGCACGTAGCTCTTCCGGTTTGTTGCTAAACACCAACGACTGACCTCAGCTGTTGCGCTGATACAGTCGTTCCGCGACGCTCCGCGCGGCCCATCCATACACCAAGCAGACTACGGCCCGTCTCACGCGCGCAACATACCACAAGCCTTGCTCGACTCCGCAACACAGTCAGCACGCGAACATCGGTACACCTAGCATGGCCGAACATGTGTAGGATGCGTGGTAGAGGCGACGGTCGCTCTTATCTCTCCTGCATCACCACTCATCCCCACCCTTAGTAACCCAACCTTTCCACCGCGCAGTCAGCACGCCCACTCCGGTACACCTAAGCATAGTCGAACATTTGTTCCCGCGACGCGCGCGCACATCCATGATACAGCGCCATCGCGCCGAGTAACGTAACCTGCTTGCTTGCTTATTTTTGGTTCGGCGTGCTTCGGGTAAAAGCAAGCATGCAGTATTGTGCGACCGGCATCCCGTAAACCACGGCGCCGGGTAGATGACGGCGTGAGATGAGCCGGTATGACCAACATTGTTCTGGAATGCTTGAGGCGGCGATGTGGTACTCAGCCTTATGGTGTTGGTAAGCTTGCGTCTTAAGGGTAAGGGTGAGTTGATATGTGGGAAAGGGGGTAGGCATCGGGAAGAAAGGAGGGCTATATGGAGATATTGCAGGGCGAGTCGACCATGTCGCCGTAGGGTGTTACCGTGAGTTGGCGGCTATTGAGTCGAGAAGTTATATCCGTCTTCTTCGTCTATTTTGGTCAATGGTTCGCTGTTTCCGCAACCTCTGGTATATGCCAAATCTCCTATTGTTTCGTCCTCTTTATTCAGTCTTGCATCCTTTCTATTTCAAGCGTTTATTGCCCCTCTCTAGATGTTTGTCGCACCTGTAGAACATGAGTGGTTTTGACTTTGACTCCATTGAGATTCAGAGGAGGGATGTAGTGATGTCGAACAGTAAACCAGTTCCTGTGGGCGCGCGGTGTCTGGGAAGTGCGTGAAGTACTGCACCTGCTGCCTTTCAGGATCCGCCTTCTTTACTGTTTGCTAATCACGCAATACACTCAGTGCGCATTCTTTCACTGTCAAGTTTATCCCAAAACGGTTCGCCGCGCGTGCCCACCCATCGCGCTATGTCCAGCCAAGATCATATGGTGGACCGGAAGACTCATGACTTGATCAACGTCAAGATGACAAATCCATGAGATCGTTCCAAAGCATCGCGGGTCTTGCGGGTCTCGTCTGTAGCGCTCTCATCGAAGTACCAAAGTAGGTCAGGGGAGGGAGTTAAGAGAAGCAATAGTGTGACAGAGGTCGACGCAAGAAACGATGTGCAAAGATTGCATGAAGCCAGTGTTTATAGGGGCGATGGGACGGCGGTGATTAGTTATGGGGTTGAGCAAGTTTGATGACGCCTTCGGAGTGTACATTCACTCTGCACACTACGACCTTGAACAATCGCCACTCGCTGCGTATGCTTTCTTATCAACGACTGTATCCACTTGTTTAGGCGCACTCACGACTATGACGGAGCGCTTGGTGTGTTTACTCCTGACTTCTCTCGCTTGGAGTAATGCGATGCTCAACCAAATTCACACCCATACCCCGAGAAACGAAATCCGTGTGTCGCATCAGCCATGAAGATTGCTACACTTCTCCTTACCGTGGTCTGTGTACCGCTGGTCTACAGCAAGCATGTCGAAGTGTCCTTTGGCTCCTCCAATTCCACAGTCTTTCCATCAAGCCTTCTAGATCGTCGCGATAGCGCAGTGAGCATCCCATCTACCAACGACAAAGCCCCCGCCTCCGAGCCGAATCTAGTCCAGACTGCTGTGGATTTCGACCCCACTGAATACGCGAACGATGCCAGCTGGGATAAGTATAAGAAGAAGGGCAACTGGCTCCGTTGCCTCATGGAAATGCCGGATGAAGTCGCGGGACGAGAATGGCCCAACTATCTAAACCGCAATCCGCCATCAGCGGCAAGCCAGTGGAAAGGAACGCTTGAAGGCAGGTTCTACCCATTTCATCACCATCCTTACGCAGCCATTGACACTGACATGCATCTAGCCGAACTAAGGGACTGGTACTGGCACGAAGCCTACTATGACCCAGAAATCAACTGCGACTTTTCGGACGACTTCGCAAACTTAGAGATCAATAACAGGATCGAGGCTGCGCTAAATGACCTTGGACTGAGTATCAAGCCAGTGGAATTCGGTGGCAAGAACAAGTGTTACTCTGTCGAGCATATGGAAGAGGACGCGGTGGATGATGATGGTTATGAGCTCCCGGTAGACATGCAGACTTACTTCATTGAAGACGAAAACAAGTGGTATGACGTGAGTATTCCAGGAAAAGAGATACGCCAAGCGTGGACAGTCTGGCTAACTATACATAGGCTACTGGGGCTTTCTACCGCTTCGCCTTCAACGCGGAACAAGGAGGTACTTACTCTCTCCCCTCATCCCTTCAACCACCACCACCACCACCACCACCCACTAACCCCCCTCTCCAGCAATCTACGGCCACAACTTCCTTGCCCCTTGGCCCGCCGCCATGGACACCTACGCTGGAGACTTCACCGCCGACCAACTCCCCGCCCTCCGCCAAGCCTCCGACATCATGGCCGGCTTCTGGCTGCGCAACCCCAATCCCAAAAACCTAAAATACTGGTTCGGCAGCAACATCATCAACACCGAAACCGTGCCCGTCGTCAACCGAATTCTCGTAAGCAAGGGTTATAAAGATATACCGGAATGGCCAGGTGTTCAAGTAGACGAGTCCAGTGAAGAGTATCTCGCACTCCTAGGCACACCTGTCGGCGCAAACAAAGCGTTTATGCTGGTCCAACACAAGGCGGAATTGGGGCTCAAACATATTCCCAGTATTACGATTTTCCGAGATACAAAGGATCCCAATCGCCCGGACGATGCGCCGGCATACCAGCTTTTGTTTCGCATTGAAGAAGTACCGCAGGATGAGATTATGCCTGATGATACGGAGATTGTGGATCAGGAGATGACGGGCTCTGCGTCCCGGATGAGAAGGGGAGAGAGGAGGGATAGTTTGGTGGAGATGGATTTGGGGAAGAATGTGGGGAGGTTGCATAGGGTTAGTATAGATGGGCGGGGGGAGACGATGTTGCAGAGCCATGAGTTTGAGCGGGAGTTGTGATGGGGTTGTTTTGCTGGATTGTTGTGTTGGATTGGCCTTGGTCAGCATCTGGGTGTCGTTAGATTACGAATGAAGAGCATGTAACTGCAAATGCAGATAGATCGCGACCGCATTCGCGCATAACATGCGAATTGGTATAGCGCGGAAAGTAGACGTAGACCAAACTCGCTAGTCTCGCTATTGCATCTCGTCTCCATAGTGCCTTCGTTACAGCAACCAGGATACTCAACTCAACATCTGAAGAGCCTGCTAGTCGCAAGCCACACTGCATGCATCTCTACAGTCCCTGAAAGCCTAGCATCTGAATCAGATCCCAGCACATCATACGTAGCAAAAAAGTAGCGGTGGATCCCGTCGCCAAGTGACAGCCTCACATTCGCATCGGCGGTCGATTGGTCTGGGTGTCTTGCCGTAGCGCAGCGTGCGCAGCCAGACCCTGACAGCGGGCCCCAGGGCCGGAACTTTATCATGGCCAGGTAGCATCTGTCGTCTCCACATACGAGTCGAGCGCGCATATGTGGGCGTGTGTCATGTCGATGTCGGAGAGATGGGATGGTTGGGAGAACTGGGTGGCTGATGCAGGGAGGTATTAGCGCTGGTGGCTAGCGCGGTCTAGTGCGCCCCGAAATAGGAGCATGCGTGCCGCTGTCTTTTTGCTTTTCTTCAACACGAAAGTGACAGCTCGGTCTCGTATTTTTCCTGCTTTGCGAAACAGAGCTATCGCTTCAGACCTCGATGCATCTTCTTGTTTGGGAGCTCGTCTTGTGATGATCCGATTGCAATGACTTGGAAGGTACTTCGGGTGGTTGGGTATGTGATGACTGTGATTTGCCGATGACTGATTCTGCGCTGGTACAGACCTCGATGCGGGCAATCGTATAGTTTGCCTTATGATATCCATCTCTGGGCCTCTGTTGGAAACGTACCTAGATAGTTCGTGGCAAAGGCGAGACAGCCCAGCACGCGCCACGCTGTCTCTCCAGCACGCGCCACACTATCTCGCCAGCACGCCACACTATCCCCGCGAGGGATACTTGGCGCATCCTCGATGCAACAGCGCAGACGCAAACCTGACGAAACACGAGCAGCATGATCTATACACGATGTTCCATTCTCTGTTAGTTAATACGTTTGCGAGTAGAAGACCACGGTACCTAGGTGAATTGTTCATTGTTAGACGCGATAGGAAGTATCTAGGTAGTGGGCAGATTCGTGCGGTGAGTATACAGAAGTTGACTTTAGAGAGGAAGAATATCAACAAAACTAAAGCAATAGAATCTCGTTACCCGATGTTAGACATCTAATGCATATTCATACAAAGATCGTCACGTCAACTGATCCTTGATACCATCGCAATCAACGCCGCTCTCCTTCAACAACGCCTCAATCGTCCCAAGATCTTCCTTCGCCTTCGAAAGCGTCCTGCCAATCGACTCACGAACGTCGCGGTCTTCGTCGTGGTCCAGGCTCGCCTCCTCCACTCCCAATCGCTTCAGATCATCACCGATGGCCTGGAACAACGACTCAATCTTCTCCTCCAAGTACTCCTTGATCAGTTGCTTTTGACGATCGATGGCTTTCTTCAGTTTTACACAAATCGCGTGGTATGGCGTTGTATCTTCGTCGCGAAGCAGTCTCTTGAACGTTCTATGTTGCATGACCTTTCGTGTCTCCTCCTTTTTGTTTCCTCGCCTGGTCTCTTTGCTCTTGTTGTATACATCGATCATGGCGTACCCGAAGTAGGAGATATCGTCAGTGTCAGTAAGACAGCGTAATCTCTGCTTCCTACGGTCGAAGTCAGCAAAAGAAGTGGGGCGTCCGCTCGCCGAGTACCTACTCGATGAACGTTCTCAGATTGGTAATGCACTTGGTTTTTATCGTGGTAACAGGTGCAAATTTCATGTAGATGCTGTTGAGGAGTAGGTTTAGCTCAGCAGGTCTAGAATCTGGATACTGCTCTTCATATCGTTAGCTAGGGAGTCAAGTTTCGTATAGGCAACTCACTGCGAATGTCCTCGGCTAGCTTCCCCATTGCTGACAGAATTTCTCGTTTCACTGGTTCGATACTATTCCATAGAGCTTCATGGATGTTCTGAAAAATCGGGTTGAGGCTCATGCGGTGCTGCTCGAGCAACTGATGGTTCCAACTGGGCTTGCCCTTTCTAGGCTTTTTGTAATTGCCTTGAACGCCATCAGTCGAACTTTCTATAGATGAGAAGGTGTCTATTACCTAGGTTGCCGACAAATGTTTTGTGCGTATTATGATGCCACTATAAGCGTTAGCAGGTATCTCTAAGATATTTTCAAATCCCACCTGAAGCCACACTTCGCACAGTTCCTCAGCACGTTCGATAAATGCAGGTAGCCGCGTACGCAAGGTGACCAGTAAGGGCTTTTCGATTCGATCCCTGAATACATCGTCGATGCATCGATGGACCTTCTTTACACATGTCTGGGACGGTATTAGTTTGGCTTTCGTGGCACTCTAAACCACTTACACTACTCAGATTTTCGACGCCACCTTCGATTTTGATTTGGAACACATCAGTTCGTTTGTTGATCCCCATCTGCATGCTAAGCATGAGACCTGGTAATGTTGCGCCCACATAGCGGACTAGCTCTTCTACTCGCATGGGCGAGCATAACGAGATGAGATGTTGCTTCAATGCAGGTATCTCCGTGTCCTTGGGGCTGAGAGGAAGAAGGGCGGAATCGTGAGCAGCAATCCCCCTAATGTTACGCTGATAGTCGAAAGCGGACACACAAAACACTGCGTGAGGACGGCCTTTGCCCCGTGCTGCTGCCATAAGCCTTTCCTTCACGCGCCGGCTGCGTTCCTCAACAAGCACTTGCGCAATGCTATGTTCCAATCAGTATCGTTATTGCTCGAATCCTCAAGCACACACGTACGCTTTCTTGATATGTTTTTGCTTCAACTGGTTGCGTAGTATAGCTTCAGCGGCGGAAGAGCTCAACTCTTCGTTCTCAAGCTGTTTGAGTTTCTCGTGAAGCCTCATATACGTATGCTTCTCGCCTGGGCTGAGCTTAGTGTGCCTGCTGGGAATCAGGCCGACGTCCTATCTTGGAGTCAGCAAGAGCGTCCCGATAGATCGATTCCTCGTACCTCGGAGAATGTAGCGACTACTGTCACGGGACGGTGATGCTGGATCTTCTCAATCTGATTGGGGAGGCTGTCGTCAGATATGATGCGAGTAATGTTGCACGCTATTATGACGGACGAACAAGACGGTAGGTAGTCGTCCACGCTGGCACGCGCAAGTCGATTCAAGTCATTCCGACCCGGCGTGTCGGCGATGACAATGTGCTCGCTCAGGGCAAAGGGGCCACCGATTTTGACAACTTCGACGAAGGGCCAAGCGTCGCAACCTCCTCTCGAGTCATCGGCCGAGCGACCATGCGTGAATCGAGCAAGCTCATGCCACAGCTCTGCGGTGGTTCGTTTATATATGTTTGTATCCTGACAATCAAGCTCATCATACATGTCGCGAGCGCGAATGATGAGTCGATCTCGTATATCATGTCGCACAGGGGACCGTTCACTGCTCAACAGATAGTCCTTCATGGTCTCTTCGTCCTCAAAACTGGGGTCTCCACGGAAGAGTGCTTGGAACACCCCTGTAGCTGTTTCCGTATCTGCCCCTGGAGAATCTGGGCCTGCGGGATCTGGGCTTTGATCTCCTTCTTCATCTTCATGCTCGCTCTCGTCTTCATGTGACAAAAGCCCGTGGTTCCAGTGTTCGAAGTACGTCTCGATCCGCTTCTGTACAGATTCCCACGGGAGGAAAGAGATGATTGCGCGGTATTTGAAACGTGAGTCGTGATCGTTCCAGTGATGGTACTCGAGAATCACTCTGGTAAGGCTCTCGCCACTCTTTGCCTAATTAAGTTTTAGCCTCAGCTACCTAGCTGCTGATGCAAACAGTTGACGTACAGTTTGAACTATACCCTCGTCACCTAACAGACCTCCGATAAGGCAAGATTTACCTTGCCCAGTCTCGCCTACAATGCCAATTCGCATCGGCCCACTGACGTAGGGTGAAACAGACTTTCCTGCCTCATCGGCTAGTGGATCCCATGAACTGTGCCAATGATTCTTTCCAAGGTTGATAGCAGCGATCAAAGAGGCGATGGTCTTCCCTGACTGTACCTCTGCCTCCTTGTATCTTGGGTCATGGAGGGGGTCATGGAGGGGGTCATGGAGGGCGACGCCTTCTGATCTGTGATCAGAATGGGGATCGTGTTTGTTACCGAACCCTTGAGTCAGCAGCATCGAGAGTTTTTCGTCGTCTTCGATCAATTTCAGCATGTCGGTCGGTGAAGCGGATAAAAGATTCGGCTGCTGGGCCGACCCATCTCTCGGCTGTTCGATATGGGCTCGACCATCATTGGTCTCGATCGATTCGCGGACTTGCTTTCCTTCGCTCAAGAAACCTGGGTGTGTTTGGCCTGGAACGGATGGTCGAGAAGGAGGCGAAAATGTAGTATGCCTCGCTACGAAGCGTTGCCGTGCTATTGATGTCGATGTTGGGGTGGCATATCGGTATATTGACGGAGTATTGGTTGTTTGGGGGGTTAATCCCGATCGATACGATGACCGCGCACTTGTTGCTTCTGTAAAGGCTGAACCGCGTGACCGAGCACTTATAGAAGAGCGAGGTTGTACCAATGATTCTGCTGTCGATGATTCCTCCATAAGACGATGGGAAGACACATCTCTGATACGATATGCCTCATTGGGAGGGAGTGGTAGAGGGGAGCGCGAACGGCGCTGCGTGACCGATAGAGATTGAGAACGATCGGTATCGTCTCGTTCTGGACGCTGAGAGGGGCGGTGTCGTGAGGTATGATCACGATCCATATCGTGTAGCGGGACAAACGAACCGAGACTCGTGCATCAAAATGAACAAAAAGCTTTCTTGGTAACAGAGAAGTATTGATCCGGTATCGTCTGTTCAGGATCCCGATGCACAAGGTAGAAGAGCATCAACAAAGCTGCTTTCAAGTAAGGTGCAATAGTAACACCAGCTCTGTTACTGAGGGCTAAACTTCGATGTGAGTCAATCAACTTAACCCTAACGAGAATCTGGCCACGGGAAAAACTCTATTTTAGCACTGGAGCGTGGGATCCCCTCGTACCCCGACCAAACATGGAACCCTGCCAGGTTACACAGGTGAATTACCCAGGTAGTGTATGGAGGACCAGGCGTCTCCGCTGCACTGTCCGCACGCAACCACCCGTGTCAGATGTCACATTGTCGCAGTCCTGGAACAGGCGACAAGTAAGAGCGGTGAAGTCTGCTCTTCTCCATTGGTGATCCGTACCTAGATATGCACTGTCCACGAAGTGATGTGTTGTCCGCACATAGCATGGAGCTGCAGGTCGGCATCGCGGTAGTGACCTTGGTGCGTGATGACAGGGTGACAGGAACCCGTCATCTGATGGTGTGGGCATGTAGGTATCAGATTGGTGAAGTAGCGAGGGTTCTGTGGCTAGAAGTGACCTGCCATTTGACATGCATGTTCCCGGTGTTCGACGGGAACTAGCTTCTCAGCGTATCATAACAGGCAGGCGTCGCCCTATCATGCTGGTCTACTGCATACTGTGGAAGGTTCTAGGGCGCAGGAGCTGGAATAGCTCAGAGAAGCCCCTCAAGACCTAGTCGTGGGGCAAAGATACCGAAGCATAGACGGAAAGAATAGAGTGCGCCTTTGACTCAGTCTGCGGTCTGATCCTGGGTTGGGCTTGGTCTTTGAGATTGTACTTTGTTATACGGTATGATTAAAGCATGGATGGACTATCTGCCCACCGCAACGAAACGCGCAGATACAGGTTTGAGTGACCTACCTCTTTCCAATATGCGTTTTGAACTTGCTGATGTTTGTTGTTCCCTGCGGTAGTAGTCACGTAAACTTAGCAGCATACACAAGGACGCAACACCGCGACACTGCTATGTGCAACCCCTCAGAACGACTGCCTAGTCAATTTAGCCTTGGAGCCTGATCAGTAGAGTCTTTGAAGCAAGCAAACGCGTACAATCCGCAGTACACGATGCCTAGAGTCGCAAGCATCGACAACAGCGGGGTCCAGACGCGTCGCGTGTGCCTGCACGCAGCCTTCAACAAAAGGTGACCGGCTATGCCGTAAGTCCTGGCGACAACTTGCATACGCGAAGTCAATGTTTCACAGCCTTGTATTGGAAGATCCACACGGGGAGCCGGCATGGCTGGTAAGAAACAGGCTGGAGGGTGTATTCGGCTTGGAGGCTACCCTTTTGAGCCTAGCAACTGCCTAGATAGGTCTAGCTGCTTAAAGAGAACACGTGATTCTGGGAAGAGACGATACCTATAGTACCTTGTCTTGGCACCTAATGACTTTCACTTTTTTACACATGCTTCCTCTGTTTCTTGTTCCGCTCCCTCTTTGCTTGCTCTTGCCTTATCTACTCCACATAAAACACCTCCTCCGTCTGTCCCCACCACCCGGGCCCCGTCGCGCTACCTTTCGCGCCCTTGACGGGACTCTCCTGCATCTTATCCGTCATCTTCCACCACTTCTGCACGACCTTGTTCTCCGCCATGCGCGCCATATCTTCGTCGAAGTTTTCGCCCACGTATTTGAAGGATGCGAAGAGCATGGGGCGGGGGAAGAGGTTCATGTATATCGAGTCTAATAGAACACGTCAGTAAACATTGCTCGATCTGACTGATGGGTAGCTCAGATGAGAAATGAAGCAACGTACAGTCCTTAATATTCGAGTCCTTAATCTGCTCCAGCACCTCCGGCCAGACTTCCGCATGGCATTTCTTGTATTCTTGCACACATTCCGGTTTTAGCCAAAGCCATTGGCCTATTCTGCGGGGACCTTGGTCTTTCTTGTCGAGCGCATCCGGGTCTTGTCCGTTCTTGATCGCCATTTCACGGGCTACCTTGCGGCGAGTTTGTTCTTCGTTTGCGAGACCGCCCGAGAGAGCGAGGACGGGGTCTGTGAAACCGGCCCACATTGGCATTGTGAAAGTTGGGCTAAGACGTCTGATTGTTTGTGTGACGGGAAGGTGATTGGAGCTTTTGGTGGTTTGGGTGGTGGTGATGTTGTAGCGGGGAAATCCGTAGAGCTATAGCTTTGGAGGGGTAATTGTCCGTCTTAGCTATCTTCTCCTTTTGACGGGCCGTCGCGTTTATTTATGTGAGCGCGTCTTTGTCGGAACATCATGTGCCGAGGGGCAAAGCTTGGTGGAGCTTTTACGGCCCGGTGTGTGTGGCAGTGAACATGTCAGTGTGGGGTACGGAGCTGTACGCCTAACCAGGCATGACGATGTTTTCAAGATGGGTTGAGAGATCGAGCGAGGCTCTTGCGTCCTGGGGCTTGGCTGTGAGGCAGAATTGTGGGCAAGGCTGGAGGCCTGGAAGCTTGGATGGAGCTTTGATGGCTGGGTTGTGGCAGTGACGATGGCGCGTGGGGCAGGTACGCTAGAACTTCAATTGTTCGAGGATGCGTGTCCAGAGAGCTGCACCAACGTCCAGAAAACACCATATTCGACCTTCGCAACGAGATCAATGCATCAAGGTACCGGTTTCACGATGAATGGTGTAGCAAGAACGCGGAAGCGAATGCCAGACGATGCGACGATTGCCAGACTACATTGAGAGGTGAGTGCAACGGTCGCGACGTTACGTGTATCTCCATTAAGGCCTACACTTGACTTATCCTGGTGTTTGGTAAGCTTTCAAGGTAATGTATTTCTCCAGCAGATATCGGAGTTCGAGATTCACACGATCTGGTCTGTCTCGAGATGTCGCTGTTCGCACTTGCCGTTTTGACACTCACTTTCCTCTTCACCCACATTATTTCGATATACTGGTGTCTGAAGTCACCCGTCTCTTGTTCCAATGCTCCGATTCCTGGTGTCTTGCAGCTGCCATGTCGAGAAACATCTACAGGCAACAGGCAAGGTCGGTGTCCCATCGGCGGTGTCATCAAAGTCTTTCGCAAGACCAAAGCGGTGAAGATGCGGCGGCTATATTTGACCAAATTCATTTGTAAGATCCAAGGTTCTCAGTTCGTTTCAAGGTTTCTTTGAGGTTTGCCGTTAGCCGTTGTCGTCTCCATGCCCGGCGACGGCAGTGGCGATCTTTCACCTCGACCTCGACGTCTCCGCCTCACTCCCTCCTCACTCGCGCATTGCAGACGCAAAAGCTGATATCTTCTGCTATACTGAGATCAAAAGTGAAGGAGAAAGAGCGTTAGTCAGCCACTCGCTTGGCGCACTGTGGGAGTCAATATCCGCCTTTACCTGCGTTTGTTTCTCCGCCCACACCATTCTCAGGCTCCCACCTTTGGACGCGCGAATCTTCCCAATCGGTAGCTTCACATCTACTAGCCCTCGCTCGCTCTTGCTCTGGAGTCGTTTTCTATCCATGTCTCTGCCATTCGACCTCGATCCGGCGGCAGTTCTTGCGGGCCTGCGACTGCCTCCGCTACGACCCACTGATCTTACTCTACCTCTTCCGACATCATCTGCCGCCGCTATGGCTAGCGGACTCGTATACCCACCTTCTGCAGGTCAAGATACCCCTCGCAGCGAAGTAGATCTGGACTTGGGTATGTGACCCCGCCATCTAACCCACTCCCACTGACGCAGCGTCCAGCCCTTCAGCTCCAAGAGCTCGAGATAAACAACCTCAAGGATACCGTCGCCATGCAAAATGAGACGACCAAAGACCTACGCGACACCATCGCCATGCAAAAGGAAGCGACTCAAGACTTTCGCGATGTCATCAAGGATCTTCGGGAGCGCAATGGCGACCTTCAAGAGCGCAACAGCGACCTCTCTGCCAGGAACGCGGCCCACGTCGATCAGCACAACAAGCTCCAAGAGACCAAGATTGAGCTGGCAGAGCTTCGGGACGATCATGTTGAGCTAATTGACAACAACAAGCGCGAAGAGGAGCGCGTCGATGAGCTGAACGCTAAGGTCAAGGAACAAGACGAGACTATCCAGGACCTTCAACAGCAAATCTCAAGCTCTAATATCAACGAGACCAAGCAAGCTCTCTATGTGGCCCAGCTCACTCGTATCATCAAGAGGAATCTCATTGCGTTCCAGAAGCTGAAGGAAGAGTATGAAGAGCTTCAGGTCACCTACACGACCAAGACGGCCGAGCATAGCGCTGATATGAACGACCTCTCTGCATCGTATGAGGCCAAGGAAGCAGAGCTGCAAGAGCTGAAGGATGAGCTGCAAGAGCTTCGCGACTACTACAAGGACCACGAAGAGCTTGTGAAAGAGCTGACGGTTAAGGCCAAGGAGCAAGACAAGACTATCAAGGAGCTGAACACCAAGGTCAAGCAGCGTGATGAGGCTCTTGAGCAGTTGCAGCAGCAAGTACAGGAAAAGGACAACTCCATCCAGCACTTGCAGGGAGAAGTCATCGCCTTAAGGCCCCAGACTTACTACTCGTACAACTTGGACGCCGATTATTGCTACTCTGATGATTCTGAGGAATCTTATCAATCATGATGCATCTAAAGATACTCGAAAGAGTACAGGCAGACGACTAAGACAAGACGATTCGAGGAACGAAAAAACTGTAAAATAACTGGTATCAAAATGAGCTACAGAGCTGCCGACACAGCCATGTGTCCTCCACTGAATAAACCAAATGAACCCGATAGATTCGGCTACCCTTCTCAGACCCTGTCTGCTGTGACATCCATAAGAATGTGAATGTCATAAACCCTCCCACTCAAACTCTTTCGCATACTAATACACCGACGTCGGCTCCACACCATACCTCACTCCCTTCATAGCCCTACAACGGCTGGTAGTCTGTGCTAGTGTCTCCGACCCAACCGTACCACAGCGCAACCACGGTATTCGCCGCAACCCAGACACCCGCATATCCAACAGCACCAACAACATCGGTGCCAATGAGCGTCATACACCGTTGAACGGTACCCGCGAACAAGAACGCATTCAGAATAACCGTCTGCTGAATAAGCGTCCCCGTCCTCTTACTATAGTTGAAGAAGTTGTGCTCAATAGTCTTTGGCAGCGTCGCGGTGCTCGGGTCGAAAACTTCAACCGGTGTCTGTGTTCCCGAGCGCTGCGCCGCAAAACTCGGATTAAGCAAGAACGCCTTCGCCGCCCAGCCCACCACAATAGTCTTCGCCAAAATCGACACCGGAGACTCGTTGTGCGCCGCCTCCAACGTAGGAATGTCAAAGTACTGGACCAAGAACGTGTTGAGGAAACCGCTTGTCTGGCCCGCCCACAGCACGACAATGTACACGGCGATGGCGAGCATAGACGACGAAACTTGTACTTGGATGCTGTTGAGCAGGAAGCGGTTGCGCAGGGGCTCGTTGTTGCGGTGGACGATGGAGCGGGGGCGGAGGAGGTATGTGGGTATGGCGAAGGAGAGGACTTCGATGGTTATGTTGGCGGCGGCGGTGAGGGCGCTGATCTCGTAGTAGGTGGTGAGGAGGTAGGTGAAGGGCGCGTAGGTTAGGACGGTTAGGGCGGAGACGTCGAAGACTGTTGTTTCCGTAAACATTAGCAATGCATCCCATCATTCCCATCATCTCTCGATGTTGTGATAATGTGATTTCGGCGCGTCTTACAGTCATAGTTAAAATACCACGTCATCCACACAGTAACCCAGCGCATCGCGACGCGCGCCGCCGGCGAGTAAAACGACGTGACATCGTCCTCCTGCGGCACCTTGCTCACAGCACCCAGTTCCGGGCGCAGGAAATTCGCCGTAAATTCCCACAGCAGCATATTGATGCCCATGTTCAAGCTGATGAGAATGGGGACGCGCAGCGCCGTGGGCAGACGCGAGCGCGCGGGTGCGCGTTTGGGTGCTGGGACGACATCGGGCGCGGTGCGCTCGATGAGTGCCGGTGGTGCCATTTGTCGCGTTGAGGTTGTGGTTGTGAATAGAGAGAGGGTGGTGATGGGAGGGAAAAGAAAGTTTGAGGTTGTGCGCGCAGGGCTGGGATGGGGTGGGCGCGATGGCCGTGGGGATGGGGGATGAAGCTTGTGTTGGAGCTAGTACGAGATCTTTGTTTTGGACCTGCGTCATTGCGCGACGGGCAAAATAGTGAACGCAGTCCGTGCGCGAGGCAAGCTCGACATATTAAGTGATATTTGTACTGCGAAGACCTCGGGAGGTGGATGCACTGCTCTTCAACTACATATCTAGTCATGGGGTATTACTTGTAGATTCACGGCCCCATCTTACTTGGCGTTGCGATGGTAGTAAACTTCGACATCATCATTAGTGATGGACTAGGTGAATAGAACCTTGGAAGTCTTTCATTAGATCTGCAACCTCCTACCTCTCCAATTACTCTAAACAAGATACCTAAAATCACCCATCTGCTTCCTCCCCTCCTCAACACTAACCCCCTCCACAGCCGCCGTCTGCTCCGCCACATCCCCATGCACAACCCACGCATCCGTCCCATCATCCAACCTCTTATTCAACCTCACTAGAATAACCCTGAAAACAAAGCATCCCGCAATCGTAACCCCAAACATCGCCGTAACAACCCCATAGCTGTTCCTGTACCCATTATCCGACATATTCCACACATAACTCCCAGCAATATTGCCGAGCTGCGAGAACGCGTTGATCATGGCGATGGCGACGGCGCGCTTGGCGGGGGGACGCGGGAACGAGGAGGAGATCCAGGAGTAGAAGACAATGAAGCCGGCGTAGGAGGAGGCTTGCAGGAAGAGGGCGACGTAGCGGCCTGCGGTGTTTGAGGTGGCCATCGAGATGACGAATCCGACGATACCAAGCATGATTGGACACACGATGTGCCAGAAACGTTCTTGCTGCCGGTCTGCATGCCACGCGTTGATGAGCGAGACGACGCACGCGAAGGCCCATGGCGGCGCGGACATGAGCAGCGTGGTGATGTAGCCGAAACCCAGGGTGCGTGTAAGCGTAGGGAAGAAGGCGTTGAACGACAGTCCAACTACGTATGCCGTGAACGTGAGCATCATAACATAGATCTTGAGATCCTTGACCGCCATGAAGAAACCCGCGAAAGCAGATTGCTCAGCCGAATCTTCATCTGCTTCGCCGACATCCTCAGTCATGCGCAGGACGGCGACGGCGCGCTCTTCCTCGGTGAAACCTTTCGAGTTGTGCGGGAGATCGGGGAGGATGAAGATGGCGGAAATGGCGATGAGCATCGTTGCTGCGCCCTCAATCCAGTACAGCCATCTCCAGGCGCGGTGGCCAAGGGTTCCTTCCATGTTTCCCAGTACGGCAGCGCCGACTAGGGAAGAGAAGGCATTTGAGATCAAGTTTCCGCAGAAGAGGATCGCGTTCCGCAGCGTGAGTTCACGGCGCGTGTACCATTTCGACAGGATAAGCAGTGCACCAGGTAGGAAGGCGGCTTCGACGAAGCCAATGAAGAAACGGATCGCGACCATGCCGGCGAAGTTTGTCACGTTTCCCGATAGAGTAGAGATCATGCCCCAGATGAGCATTACGACGGCGATGTAGAGCGACGGACGCGGGATCTTGTTGATGATCATGTTGGACGGAACCTGCATCAGGATATATCCCACGTAGAGAATGGACAGACATGTGCTGTATTGCGTGGGGCTCAGACCGAGGTCTTCTTCCAGACCACCAAGACGGGCGGCGGCGATGTTGTTGCGGTCGAGATCTAGATGCACTCGTTAGTGATGGTCCCTTTTGTCGTACGTGGTGATGAGGTGGGTACTCACAGTTCATGATATAAATCAACACAAAAAGCGAACATCTCGCATCCAACTTCCTCTTCAACTTCTTCTCCACCTCCGCCCTCCTCTCTGGACTCATATTCGCCGCAAGCCCACCAACCTTCGCTGCGTGGTGGTGTTCGGAGATTTGCGCCGCATCGTGGGCGGAGATCTTGTCGTCCGCTGGGTACTGTGTCGACACCATCTTTACCAGAGGTCTTTCCAAGCGGTCCCAATTCCCGGGCAGTGTTCCTTGTCGCGACGTTCAAGGAACCGGAGTTGAACAGACGTTTTATGAGAGAAGTCTGGGGTCCCCTCCTTAATATACACAAACAAGTCGGCTCCTCCGACTTTGCAGTTACTCCAGATTTTTGTGGTAACCTTACCCCACTATACGGAGCTTGGCCTGTCTAGCATGCAGGTAGTTCGCCGTCAACCAAATACCGTTGCATTCTACCCCGACCACTTACGGACGGCGTGCATGATGCCCCAGTCATCTTTCAGAGTTTTCTGGTGGTAGCTCGTGTGTTGTGATTAGTCTGCGCGCACGACTCATATGGCGCATTGGCGATGGGAAACCAGCGGCGATTTGTGCCTGCGAAAGAAGTCTTTCCCCGCATTAGCTCTTTCCTCCGTCCTGCGTCCCTGGTCTCCTCGCCATCCATCCAATCTCATCAGCCAGCCGTACCGATATTGTTAATTGATTAGTTGGCCCAGGACTTGGCCGGCCTGGTTGGCGACACGTTAAGACATCCAAGAACTCCAAGAAGCGCGCGGGAGGCGGGCTTGATTGAGGTTTGCTGTGCCGGTAATGCTACTCGGCTTCTGGCTGGGGCTTGTTCAGAAGCCGATCGCGACGTCGCGTAACTACCTAGGTATGTAATGGATTTAGATGGGCACGGGCAGGCAGGATCCGACAGCCGGCCGCGTTAATGCATGCCGAGGCGAAGCGAAGGGGAGGCGCATGCGTCACTCCGACGAAAGAAGGGAAGGGCGGCCTAGGACACGGCAACGGGACGGCGTTGAACTTGGGCTTTTGAGCCGCATGCAAGATTCATGTCGTAGTCGCAGTCGCAATCGCAGTCGCAGCAAGCATGTGAATAGCCAATGCTTTGGAAAGTCGCGCAATATCTATGTCCTCTGCGATGCCCCATACAAACCACCACTCGCCATATCCGCTGCACGCCCACAGCAATTATCCTCCCCAGACCGCCCACACCAGCACCATCCACCGTACAGAACTGCGGAGACTGGAGACTCCGCTTGCTCCAAGCGGAGAAAGACGCACATCCTCATGTGACGCTGAGCCGCACGTTCACCGCCCTGATCCATCCATCGGTAAACTGCACCTGGAGATAGCACCGGTTTGCTGCAATTGTACCGTGTACGTAAATCGCCGCCGAGCAGCTCCGCGGGTGAACTTCGGATCGGAGGTGGGTTTTGTGGGTCGGTTTTTGAGGGAGTTTTGCGGGTGTGGGTGCGGGTGAGTGAGTAGGAAGACAAGGGTAGGTGGGTGATTAGTGATCGTGCTGCTGGTGGTGCGGATATGTCATTGTGAGCTTGGAATTTTGGTTTTCGATGTTTTGGAGGGGTTGGTGAAGTATTAAGACTGTTGGCATAGAACGATGACATGACTCGAGGCAACCGAAATTTCTCGTGAAGTGCCGAGCGGGAAAGAGGAGAAGCATGAGCATTCGGCCATGCCCTTTCGACGGCGATCATGTCGCCATCCTCGCTGGTTTTTTCGTGTATCAAGATCAAGGCATACTGCCGGGTAAAATAATGAAGGAACAGGATCGACGGAGATCATGGACTTTTTGTTGAACCACTTGGATGAATGCGGCGCACTCAGAGCTCAGCCATGCGCAGCTATCCCACTCTTTTGAGAAATGGGAAGTCCACGAGTGGAGTATGAAAGAGGAAGGGGGCGGCCAGAAGAAGAGCTCTTATACTCGCCAGGGCGACGAGGCTGTCATCTTGTCTAGATGATAGCGCTCCTCATCCCACGAGAGTCTTCCGAATCTGTTGCATGGGAACGCACCTACAGGAGAAGCGGAAGAACATGGCAGACTTTGCGGTGGTTTTTGGAAGAGACAACAGCATGTCGGCGTGCCAGATTGATTTCTGGTCTCACCCAGGCAAACACATGCTCGCCTCTTTTCCGTTTTTTAGGTTCATGCTCGGCGGCGTCAGCGAGTAACCGCGATATCGAAGCATACTTTTCGAAGCGGACGAACGCCATGAAACTGTTGCTGCAGTTTTTGGAGGACGTGACCAGACGCAGACATGGAAGATGTGTGCTGCCATTTTGGAATGTGGAAGTCGAAGAGTTGGATAAGATTGAGAAGGTACTCGATCGAAAGAACAGCTTTTATACCCAGCCGGACGGGTCCGCCCATGAAGCTTAACTATTTTCGATAGAAGTCCTGCTCGCAAGTTGGCGAGTCAAAATCCTGCCCGAGGGGAGAACCATATGTCCTTTTTGGTTAGGATTTAGATTGGACGCACATAGCAAAGTCCGTCTTACGTTTGCTTACTCCAGCATGTATTTTGAAGACTTGTTTTTCGAATGACTGGGAGAAGTTGGTCCGAAACATGTGTATGAAGCCAGTGCCTTTAGTCAGACGCGATTCGGACACTGACACAGGTAGGTGGTCTGCTCATTTGGATGCGGAGTAACTTGGATTGTGGAATACGGAAGACAAGTTTCTCAAGCAGAAAGACTGCTTTCATATCTAGTCAAGCACTCGATCTAGAGTGCTCTCCATGCAGGCCTTTTTTGCGCGTTTTGAACCTCAGTACGACAAACCGGCCGTTGGAACAATCTGGAAGAGGAATACATGTACGGCTCAGCGCGCTCTTTTGGCCGCACTACATCGTTTGCGGACTGCAATGATGTTTTGACAACACGCTCGCGAAGCTTCCAATCATTCAGTTGACGTCGCGACATTTTGAAAACGAAGAGGCAGACGCAGGACATTTTTGAATCCCATCGCACTTTTAGAAAAGTAGGAAAGAATGTTTGTGGAAGAATTGAAGCCCTGTGAGGGCGAGAGCCTGTTTATGTAGTCGTTGCAGAGTCAGGACTAGACTATATGAGGCTTCGACCTCGCGCCGACAATGAATCAGAAGATTGGCGGCGGATTTCCATGGTCTCGGGAGTATCATGTTTCAGTCTTTTGAAATGCTCATGGCGGAAGAAGCGGCTGATTTTCGAAGCATGAAGGCTTCGTACTGCTTGTTTAGAAGATGCCGGCAGACGCAGGACATGTCAAGGTGCGCTTTTCATTTTGGAGATAACGAATAGGAGTGTTGGTGGAAGAATAGGAGCTTTGCAAGAACAGAGGTCCTTTTATACTCCCCTAGTGGAGCTATAGCTAGACCAGTTCGAATGTTCAGCCATACTGAGGTGCACCATCACGGTCTTCAACCTGGTCGTGGCGCGTTTCCATAGGTAAGGTAGGGATCAAGTTCGTCTCAACTCTCGCAGGACTCATGCAACGATTCTTGTTGGGTTTTGAAGCATGAAGGCGTCATCCGGTCGTTTTGAAAGGTACTGGACAGGCGCAGGACATAACTCGAGGGGTA
Source organism: Alternaria metachromatica (assembly GCF_023757995.1). Taxonomy (NCBI): domain Eukaryota; kingdom Fungi; phylum Ascomycota; class Dothideomycetes; order Pleosporales; family Pleosporaceae; genus Alternaria; species Alternaria metachromatica. The sequence goes on from NW_026055505.1 coordinate 729,801, forward strand.
TGCCATTTTGAAAAGACCACAAAGAAGGTTTGGTGAGAATAGAAGAGCTGCAAGAGCGAGGAGGTATTTATAGAGCCATCACAACTAACGCCGATCAGTGGAGTCTCATAACGACGCGGCAGATATCCACAAAAGCGCCAGCAAGTTCTCATGCGACAGTACTGGTTCGTTTTCGTTCTCTATCCGAGAGTCTCATGCGAGATGTTCGATGCACTTTGCAGCATCATAATGCTACGGACCATTTTTGAAAGACGCCAGCCGAAGGCAGGTCATGTCGCGAAGTCCTTTTTGATTTTGATGGAAACAATGGGGAATTCATGTGAAAAGAGTAAAGCTCTGTCGGGCTGGAGAAGCTTATATAGCATCTCCACAATCGAGGCTCGACAGCACATCTTGCCGATAATGAAGTTTCTGAAGACCGAGCACGCACACAGGAAGTCTCATTTGGCGCTTTTGCACAATTTTTCTGGTGGCTTTTGTCGTTCTCGCTGGAACACCACATCGACTGGCTGTAGAACCTTTTCAAAACATGACAAATTCGTCTACTTCTTTTTGCTCTCAACACAGCCACTCGCGCACATGTGACAGGCCATGTACCGTTTTGGTATTTTGCAGAATAGAAATGTAGTAAGAAGCCAGGAGACAAAGCCCCGAAGACTTTATATGCATTCAGGATACGGGTTGCTTCTTCGAAGAGCTCAACCAGAGACTCATGTGGGTTCCTGGACGAGAAGAAAGCGAAAGTAGACAATCTGGAGAGCATGACTTCGGCAGCATGGCGATGACTTGGACCCTTTTTGGATCTCAGCGCGCCCGCAGACATAGTCTTGGAATAGATCGCTCTTAGTATTTTGACAATTTGAGAGTGTTGCAAGAAGCAAGAAGTCAAGGCCACGGAACGGAGACTTTATACGCATTTCACACCTCAACCTAGTGCTTTTTCGACTTCAGCTTAGCCGGCCCTACATGCGTTGGGCTGCCGTATGTTTCGTGATCCCCAACGACGAGAAAGAAAGCAAAAAATCGGTGTTATACGACGCCGGGACTTTGGCGACATCAAGATCTTCTGCAATGTTTTCGATCTCAACCCACCCACAGAAATAATCGTAATTGGATAGTATTCTGGTGTTTTGATAGACTGAAGATGTTATAGGAGTGTATGTGTTGCGGCACGCAACGCAAAAAGCGTAATCTATTTAGTTTTCCCCTTTGTTATTGCACTTCGACCGCGGCAAGCGAACATTGGAAGTAGGTATCTCTCTTTTAATTTCTCATGATGGCTTTCGACAGCCTGGGACTCTAACACTATCAAAATACTACTGGAATGTTTCTTGTGGTAGATCTCGGCCCGGGCTGGCACACACATTGTGTGCTTCCTATTATGGTTCGGTATTTTGTTGAAGTAGGGATGTTGTGGGAATGCAAGTTGCGAAGAGCGCGAGGCTTCAGATACTATATAGAGCTTCTGTGGCTTTCTTTTTGAGTCTTGGAGGCAGCGACAGACATGAAGTTTCCACTTCTTCTTTTGGTGTTTGGTGTTAACTGTCGATAGCCCAGGACTTCCAAAACATAGGAAGGATCATTCCCTGTTTTCTTGAAAGTCCACCCCACTAGGCACACATATAGTCTTTATCTTTAACTTTTAGTATAGGAATGTTTGTAGGTATTATAGGAGTAAATGTCCGAGGCGACAGCGTCTCAGAACCATTCGAAGTACGCAACTACCTTTTGATCTCAACGCAGAGACACATGGAATGATGCGAATGCATTTTGATGGCATGCGGAGCAAGTATAAAGTAGAGAGATAAGAGTCGAGAGACTCAGACTTCGATACCATGAAAATGAGGTCAGGCTCTTTTTTTTTTGTGCCTCGGCTCGGCTGGCCACACACATGCACGCCCACAATTACTGTTTTAGTATCTGAGAGCTTGACGATGTTTCAGGAGGATAACAGCTAAGGAGCCTAGGTTTTATAGCATCTAGCGAGCGCTTTATCCTCTTCGCGTGCGGTGGAGCCCGCAGGTCGCATATCGACGAAGCCTTTGTTGTTTTGGAGATCGCGAATGTAGCGGGAAGATAAATGTTGAGTAGGCAGGTTCCAGAACATAGCTACAGTGTGTCTGTTCTTTGTTTTCGTTTCTCAGCTCGACCAGACACACATAGAGTGCTTCCGTTATGATTTCGGTACTGGAAATTCTGGAGTAGCAGTGATAGCGCGAACTCCACAAGGCCGAAGCATGGAAACCCATTGAAGAATTTTTGATCTCAGCCCACCCGCACATGGGCAGATGGTGTTCAAGCTTTGGTAAGGCTTCTTTGAAGAAGAGCGGAAGGTTGTAAGAGTGGGAGAGACTGAAACTCCAGGAACATGTACACTACATATTGCGCTTCAGTTCATAGCACAGCCCAGACGCACACATCGAGCCATGTGAATTTGTTTTGAAGAGTTGGAGAGTCGAATATGAGTGTTTTGCAAGAAGGCAGGCCAAGAATCGCGAGCCGAAGAATCTCGAAGCATACCATCATCCAGAAGACTTTTCGTTGGTGCCAGCCAGCTGCACATATGTCCAGCCAGTTGTAATTTTGGTGGTCCGCAAAGACGCGTGTGCGGTAAGAGAAGAAAAGAGGGAGCGTGGACTATAAAGACTATCTTCTGGACTTTTTCCGAAAGCTCGACGATCCCAGTCGTCATGCATCTTTTGTAATAGTGTTTTTGTTACATCGTGAATATAAGTGTGTAGTAAGGGAAGGAGAGTCGAGGTGTCCAAAATGCCGGAAACTTGACTGCAGCCTGTGCCACATTTGACCAAAGCTCGACACTTTCGCACATTGGAAGCTTCGCATATTCTTTTTGGTGAAAAAGAAAGCGATGATAAAGTAGGAAGATGAGAAGTAGCAGAGTGCCAGCGTGGAGAAGCATGTGCTTATCCTAGATTTCTTTTGTTCCGTCTCCACAGACCCGCACATGGGCACACAATGATAAGGTTTTGGTAATTTCGAAAGTGATTGTAATGTAGAAGCGTAGAAGAAAGAGAGCTTAAGACTCTAGAAGCATAAGAAAGAGAGCCTACTGTTTCTGCTAGTAGATCTTGGTTTAGCTGACCAAACACATGACGAAGTCATGGTGCGTTTTCGGTAAATTCGCAAAGGCGAGTGCAATTATGGAGAACAGGAGCTGGCGAACCCAAGACCCTAGAAGCATGGTTATCTACAAAATCTGTTGATGCAGCAGGCCTCTGGACAACCGAAGACACACATCGGGTCGTTCTTGGTGGTTTTGGTATTTCGCAAAGGCGAGTGAAATGTAAAAGGACAGAAGCCAGCGAGCGCAGAAACCTAGTAGCATGAAGTGCCCGAAGAACTGTTTCAAGTAGCGAGATCCAGACCAGCAAATCTGGCTCATAAGTCTGTGGCCTAGCTCTTTTGTGTTTTTAAACCCTGGAGATGCGGTGAAGGAGCGGGGTTTGTGGGTTCTCAGACTCATATCAGGTCGCTTCCTGAGTTTTCAGTAGTGCCCGAAGAGCTTGGAACAGCGTGACGCAGCCATTAAATTTCCAGCTCTACAATTTCGGTGTCTCTGTTCGAAGAAGGGTAAGTGTGTAGAAGAAGACAAGACTCTGTAAGCTGCAGAGAGTCAGAGAGTCAGAGAGCCCAGGAGCATAGAACGTTTTTCGTGAGCCTTTTTGAGGTAAAGTTCAATGCAGCAGGCTGAAGACATATAGCCTTTATCTCGCTCTTTTGATAATTCCACAAATTGAGGAAGATGTAAGGAGATGAAGTTGAGAGCTTAGTAAGTCCAGCAGCATATGATAGACGATGATGGTCTTTTTATGTATCTTGGCTCAGGCAGCTACTTACACATAGGGTCGGGTTCTGTGCTTTTTGATATCCAGCAATGGAGCAGAAAAGCAGAAGAAGGAGGAGCTGGACTTCCAGGAGCATGAAACAAGTTGAGCTTTCCTTTTTAGTCTACGAGATTGGTACCGAAGTCCAGTCAGCGAAGACATTGAACATCGGTAGGTATGTTTTGATATCCGCCGGGTCGAGAGGGGCCGTGAAAGGATGGAAGAAAAGGAAGAGAAGACGCCAGCAGCATGACCACAATTGTGGACTAGTTTGTTCTTGCCCAAGTGAGATTCCAGCTCAGCACAGGCAAACACATAGAGGTATCAACTTTATCTTTCTGGTATTTCTCAAATCGAGAGAAAGTAAAGAATCAGGAAACCAGGAAAGCGAAAGATTCTCCGAGCATCAAGTAGTTCTTGGTTTTGTTTTGGTATAGAGCCATCTCAGTGAAGTTCATGGGCATCTAATAATCAAGTTTTGGTAGTGCCCCAGTCGCGGGAGGTTGCAGGGGAAGAACATGCATGAAGGGCGAGATAGTTTTATACACCGTGATCTTAGCAGGAATGTTGAGAGTAGAGGCAGGACAGGGGCGCTTTTCATCCAAGCGTGCAGGTGTGGTTTTACGAGATCCCCATAATGCTGTGACAGTGACGTTTGAGAAAGTTGCTGATCTTCTCTTTTCATCAAGAGGACCTCAAGGGTGGTAATTTTAGTAAAGAGAGTCGACGGCCAAGTCCAGAGACATGCAACGAGTGTTGGGGTTATTGAACTCAGGAGAACGAGCCATTCAAAGTTTTTCCATAGGTTTTGAACGTGGAGGAGAAGAGCCGGAACATAAAATGGTACGTGTGCCTTTTTGGAGGAAAAGAGGAGGAGACCGCTCATCTTGCAGTTCCGCAGAAATTTTGGAGAAAGCTCACAAGGAGTGTAGATGAGGAAAGAAGGACGAATCTGGTAGGAGAGGGTCTTTTATACACGCCTCGGATAGCGCAGCGGGGACAATCAGATCTCATGGCCTACTCGTAGTGCTTTTTGGAGAGAAGGAGAGGAGGCAACATCCCATAACCCGGTCATGTGTGTATTTCAGACAAGCTCACAGCGAATGTGGAAGAGGAAAGACCCAGGAAGCCAGCGCATGGGTGGTTTGATTAGATGATTTGGAAAGCCGGGCGGAGACGGCCAGATCCCATAGGGGGTACGTTGTTGAGATTTTGGAGGAGAGAGGAGAAAGGAGCACATGTCTGACCAATCTCTACGTTTTGAATAGACTCACAAGGAGTGTAGATGAGGAAAGAAGGAAGAAGCCGGCAGAAGAACAGCTTTTATACACCTCTTGCGTAGTTCAGCGCTAGAGACTGGCAGATCATAGGAAGCCATTCCTGTTATTTCGGCATGTATCCGACACCACGTTCTCTCCCGCCATGTCCTTGATACCATGGTTTTTGAGTGTACATATGTGGTTTTTTGACAAGTTCACAGCAGACACACCAAACTCATAGTCTTTGCGTGAATGTCTTTGATCATCGAGTACTTGCTCAGCGTTTTATGTAGAAGAAGTGACTTCTTAGAGAAAGACATATATCGTCCTGGACGTTTTTTTTTTCGTAACAACGCGCCGGCGCAGACATGGCGCATTCAGCTCTTTGTTTTGGTAAAACAACCAAAAGGATGTAGATTGAAGGAGGGAAGCAGAGACAGCGAGGTAGGACTTTTATAGCTGTTCGTTTCGACGTGCTCATGCGGTACTTTATCGGGGTATTTTGAAACATGGCAAGTTTTCTTAGGGTTTTTAGATAAAAGGCGTCGTCTCGCGAGCAAAGACATGGCGTGTCTGGGGTGTTATTTTGAAAAAGGCCTCGCCGGCGCAGATATCGTTTTTGGGTATGGACATGTTGGTAAACCACCCAAGAAGGTGTGTATCAAAGGAGAGAAGGAGAGACAGCGACATATTCGCGATCTCAATAACTTTGGGTTTGCTCATGACAGCTTTCAGAAAGGTTTTCGAACATGGGTCTTTAGACTACAGTTTTGGATATAAGGCGCCGTCTCTCGGACAAAGACATGATAGAGCTTCAACATCTGTTTTGGAAAAAATCTCGCCGGCGCAGACATTGATACTTCAATTGGCCATTTTGGTAAAGCACCCAGGAGGTGTGTGTTGAAGGAAGGAAGGAAGCGGCGGCGATGCGAGGCTTTTATAGCCGCTGTCCGGACATCCGCGCTTGCGTGATGTGTTTTCATCACCTTGTCGGGGTGGGTATTCCAGAGGCGGAATCATGTGTCATACGTAATCTTGATTTGGGACGCGCAAAGACAGCCATGGCTCAAACATCTTCCTGTTTTGAAGAGGTAGTTTTCCTCGACGGAGAAGCAGGCATATCTGGAAAGTGTTTAGTTTTTAGGAGGATGCATAGTCTACCTCGCTGCGGATTTTGAGTATTTGGGAACGACCCTCAGTCCCAGGACCATAGCGTTGCTCTTCCTTTGTTTTGGAGCGCGCAGAACCAGCCATGCATGGAAGTTCTGCTCATTTCGATGAGACCGAATTTCGTAGAAGAAAAGGGATAGATATGTAGAATAAGCACGGAGGGGTGCCGGAGAAGACATGCCTTCGTTTCGTGCGTTTTTGAGTAGTTTGCGGGGAGTCTCAGTCTCAAAACCATGACATCCATGACCGCAGATTTTGAGAAGGGCGAAGCCAGCCATCCGCTGGCTCTCTAGATTTTTGGATAATAGCGGAGGAAGAAGGAGGAGCGGCCGTCATGCCGCTGTAGTATAGGGAATTTGGAGGACATCATAGGCGGCAGTGTGGTTCTTTAGTGGTAGGCGGAGACACTCAGTCTCAGAAGCATGCGAGTTGATAAAGTAAGCTTTTGGAAGGCGCGAGGCCAGCCATGAAAGACGTTTCTGAGGCTTTTGAGAATACCAGATTGGAAAGGAGGAGCAGCAGACATGCACCTAATTGAGGGACCTTTCCGGAAGGAACATTACTCTAACAACACGCGGTTTCTGAAGAGTAGGAAAGAGGCGGGAAGAGCAGAAGACATCATGTTTCTCTTGTAGTCTTTTGGATCGGGTGCTCGATGGACAAGCCAGCCATCACAAAAGGCGGTATCCATTTTGATAAGACCGGAAGTCGAGGGAGGAGCGACAGGCATGTAGGCGCGTGTATGGGAGTTCCAGAAGCAGACATTTCGTTTTGGCTTGTCCTTTTTGGGTCGCCGGACCAGGGAGAGCCGCAGCTATGTCGATTGTGTAGACCTTTTTTTTTGAGTAGGAGGATCATCAGTGGAAGGGCCATGGGGAGCGTTTGTGGTATCTTTGGGTATCGTGATTGTTTCGAGTAGTCGTCGAAGAGGCGGCAAAGACGCCAGCCATATGCCGTCTTGTCGCGAGTTTAGAAGAGGTGCTCGACGAACAAGTCATGCCACAGCTTTTGACATTTTTTGGTATTCCAAGTAGCAGTCGAAGATGGAAGAAGAACGCCAGCCATAGTAGTAGGCGCAAGTTGATTTTAGTAGGGCTACTCGACGACCGCGCCATACAACAGCCGTCATATTCTTTTTTGGATATTCTGAGGAGTGGTCGAAGAGGCAGGAAGGACGGAGGACATAAGGCGCTGTCCTATAGCTTTTGGAAGAGCTGCTCGCCAGCCGCACCATCCACATCCTTATCTTATCTTTTCGAAGATTTTCAAGCCAGCGAAGAAGCGAGAACAGCAGTCATATGCACCAATCATCCACTTTTTGGAGAAGTGCTCGACAAACGCACCATGAAAATTTTCCATCGGTGTTTTGAGAAATCCAGGTCGTCGACAAGAGGCAGGAAGAGAACCAGTCATGATCTCCTTATTTGCGAATCTTGGAAGAAGTGCTCGACGAGCGCACATGTACGCCTTGATAGCGATTTTGGTATTTCGAAAGTAAGAGTGGAGTCGTAGTCGTAGTTTGCGGAGAGGCGGGAAGAACGGCGGACATCGAGAGACGGAATTTTGATTTTGGAAGAAGTGCTCGAGGAAGGAGTCATGTCAAAAAGTGACCTGAGATTTTGGTAGATAGACGACGTAGTATGGTAGTAGTCGGCGGAAGAAGAACCGGGGGAGACATATAGGTGACGTTGGTAGTTTTTGGAAAAGCGCTCGACGGACGAGCCATACCATGGGCCAGCGAGTCTTTTAGTATCTTGAGAAAAAGTAGGAATGTAGAGAAGAAAGGAGTGAGGACAGTTGAGCGAGGTTTATATACGCCTCCAAAAGACGAGACGGGGAAATTTGTCCCATGGTCACATGCGCAACACATCCAATCCCCTTCGATTTCATACACACCCACCCCACTAATGAACCATAGTCTCCAGCGTGCCCACCGGCCTCTCAACAATATCAATACACCCATCCACAATACTCTTCCGCGCCGGCTCACTACTAACATTCTGCCCGCCAAGATACAGCAACCAAACCAGTCTCCCCACCCTCTCATCCTTAACCTCACCCAACCAACTGCTCTTCCCCATCGTCTCCTGCTTATCCCCCTTTTGTACAAGCGGCTGGTACAGCGCACCCAAACTACCACTCTTATCCCTTGTTAGAATAATAACAGAGCCCTTTGGCGCCTTCCCCTTGCCCTGGAACAAGTTTCGGAACTCCTTCATAGCGACGCCGAAAGACTCGTCTTGGAATTCGCCTTCCTCGACGGGCTTGGGTAGGGAAATGGATTTATTTTCTGCGGCTTGTTGGCGGAGGAGCTCGGCTTGCTTGCGTCGGACTTCGTCGGTGCGCGAGGCGATGCCGCGCATCCAGCCGTCTTGGAGGTGCTTGAAATCTGTGCCGCGGCAGGGGACGACGCGGAAGGCCATGTCGACGCCTGCTGTGCCATCCTTAGCCAGTATAGACTCCCAGATCTTGTTGCTCTTCTCTGGGTCGAGCAGGGCTTCGCGGAGGTCTTTCTTTTCGTTGGGGATGAGGGCGGAGGCGGTGGGGTTTACGGTGTTGATGAGGTGGTTTTGGAGGGTGGAGAGGTGGGCGGTTTTGACGTACAGGCCTACGACGTAGACTTGGACGCGCAGGAAGGAGACTTTGCGGATGCCCAGGCCGAGGAGTGTGTATTCTGCGTCGCTGGTGATGGCTTCGGGGCCGGCGGTGTCGGTGGGGAGGCGGATGGTGCGCGGGAAGTAGGGGACGTAGGAGGTGCCTGTCTCGACGAGCTCGATGGCGTCGGGGTCGGAGGCTTGTGGGTTGTCGGTGTCGCCTGCTGTAGCAATGACTTTGTCGCCAGCTGCGATGACGACCTTCTTGCCCTGGAACTCTTCTGCTGCTTTGCGCGGGGCATCGCACTTGGTGGGCGGGCCCATGATCATGTCGAATATGCCCCGACTTGGCTTCTCATCCTTCTCTCCCGGCGGCGGCACATCCCATAACCGGACGAGGAAGATGGGGGCTATCATGGAGAGCGCTGCACCGAGAGCAAGCCAATTCCGCCTCTTGATCAACTGCGCACGGCGTAGAGCCTCGGCGCGGTGTACAGAGACGAAGTCTTCATCTGGGCGAGGGACCTTTGGACGGGCGCCTTGCTTGAGAATGGCCTCGAAGTCTGCTCTGCTGGAGCGCGAGCCCTGTCGGAATTGAGGATTGGAGCGGAGCGGCGCAGGCGTGTTGAGGCAGCGGAATACAGGCCGTCGCGCGGCGTGTCGTATGGAATTCATGGTGGCTGCATTGACTGGGGTAAATCACGATGGGGATTGAGACTTGCAATGCGGAGGAGCAGCTCGGACCATGTCTCGATGATGTCGTCGCCGGCCCGGAAGCGAGCACCTTAGCGCGGCTTTCACCGCGGCGCGTCGCGTCAGCCCTACGCGGTAATTCTATGATAGATTGAGTCTACCCCACGCCCCAGTCACTCACAACACACGATGCCTCCGCGAAGATCACGACAGGCGGCAACTCAAGCATCCTCACCAGTGCCGATACAGTCACAAAGACGAAGGCGAGATGAAACCCCTGAAGATGAGGACATTGACATGGAGGACGCCATCAGAGAGGCGCAGGGCAGCGGCAGCGTTGATCAACTAGCAAAGGGTCTGGTGCGGTATGCCTTGTCGTGTGAGCATTCACGGAAGCCCATCAAGCGCGCGGACATCAACGAGAAAGGTGGGTGCATTTGAGTTCTACATGACTTGAGACTGACAGATGCAGTCCTCGGTTCCTATACTCGCCTGTTCAAGGACGTCTTCGCGCAGGCTAACAGTCAGCTCATGGACGTTTTTGGGATGCAGTTCGTCGAGCTGCCCAAAGCGGACAAGGTGACGCTGCGACAGAAGCGCGGTATGTATCCAGTCTCACTATTACCAGACTTCTGATCTGATATATCCAGCTGCCGCCGGCTCGGAATCCCAAAGCAAGTCGACCGGTATATGGGTCCTGCAGAATATCCTACCTGAGCAGTACCGCATACCAAACATCATCGGCCCCTCGCGACCATTAGCAGCCGACTCAGACGAGATAAACCGAGAAGATTCATACGTCGGGCTGTACACCATGGCCATCGCCCTCATTGTCATATCTGGCGGTATGATCCCAGAAGGCAAGCTAGACCGCGCTCTCAGGCGCATGAACGCAGACCAGACGACACCTGTCGGTACCAAAGACAAGACGCTTGCGATTATGGCCAAAGACGGGTATATTGTCAAGATCAGGGAGACGCCTGCCGGGGGCGAGGAGACAGTAGACTACATTGTCGGGCCTCGCGGCAAGGTCGAGGTAGGACGGGAGGGCGTCGCGCAATTTATACGGATGATGTTTGGGGAGAGTGAGGACGTGGAGGAACTCGAGAAGAAGTTGCAGCGGACGCTGCAGGTGGCGGACGCCCTCAGTGACAGTGCGTCGGTCGAGGCGACTCAAGGTGCATCGCAGGCGGCAGGGCGCAAGCGCGGGCGGCCGGGGAACGACGACGATGAATAGTCTTTTGGATCATATATAGATCAAGACGCCTATGATACCCTATATAGTTATGTTAATGCTCTTTACCGGGACAAACGTCATGTTGGGTGATGCTAGCTCGGAGCTCCCCTCAAGGGACCCAGTTGTCGAGTTGCATCATCGGCGGCAAGCGCCCTGGAGCTGCGGGCAGCCGTCACAACAAAGACACGAAGACCTGCGGCGAGGAAGGCGATATTGAGGCACATGTAGTGGCTTGCCATTTGTCAGCGTCACGAGGGACGTCGCGCTGGTAGGTGTGCGGTAATAGGTGGCAGGCGCAGTGGTAGCAGGCGGTCGAGCAATGCCTGCATGCTGTCAAGGCTCACGCAGCTTCGCCCGCCCCTCAAGCGCTTCTGCGCGCCAAGCTGATTGAAACGGCTCTATTTTCCACACCACCCGCCCTTTCTCCTCTCGCTCGCCTCAAGTCTGCTCACTCTTGTGTCCTCGACATTCCCTCCATCCCCTCCATCCCCGCCCCGACATGCCCGCTTAGACAGACCGCCAGCCACAATGAGCAGCATCGACTCCCTCCTCAACCCCGACGCCGGCCAGCAGCGCCGCCCGTCTGCCTCCACCACGACCGAAGACGCTGCCGATGCCCTGACGACGCTGGCGACGCTGGGCAGTGGCCAGCAGTTTGTGCCCGCCCCGACGCGCGAGCTGCCCTCGCCCACGGCCTCGTCCCACGCGCCGCGACGCACCAGCAGCTTCGGCTCCCACCACGCGCCCGTCGAGCCCTCGCCACCCCTCGACGAGCCCCAGGTGCACTCGCCGACGCTCGAGCACTATCACCATGGCTCCAATTCGCCCGAGGAGCAGAAGCGCCGCCAGTCGCTGCTGTCGAGGACCTCGCCCGCCCCAGTCCTCGCGCCAATACAAAATTTGTCCACGGCCCTGCAAGAGCAGACTCAGGACGCCCCCATTGGCCAGGACGTGTCGCAGGTAGTCACATTGGACGACGGCGAACGAGACAGCACGCAGAACTGCGAACCTGCATTCACGCGCGACGAACCTACCACCTCCCAGATCCGAGAGCCCGCAGCGAGCACCCTCCAGCCTGATTCACACAATGGAAACGCCACCCTGCCTTCGCCTCAGCCTTTCATCAAGGACGAGCCCTCTGGAACACCGCGCGAACACACGCCTGCAATCACCGCCTCCCAGACTGAGCGACAGAGTTCCGTGACTGGCGAGAACATGGACGCCGACACACTCAAGGCGCTCGAGATTGCCAAGCAGAGCGACCTTGGGCTGCGGAGACGGAACCAGAGCGCGGCAGAGAGCGCCCCATCACCAGTCGAGTCCAAGCCAGCACCCGCCCCAACCAAGAAGCGACCAGCGCCTTCATCCGCCTCCGCCATCAAGAAAAAGGGCACCGCAAAGACGTCCAAGCCGAGTAAGAAGCGCAAGGTCGAGACGGAAGATGGTGCGCGCTCCGTAACGCCTACCTCGCGGATACCCAAGTCGGCGGGCAGCAGGGCCATGAAGAAAGGCTCGCACGCCGGCACACCCGTCCCTGGATCCTCGCCCGCCCCAGGTCACGAACACGCTACCGACGACGACGGCGAATCATCCGAAGACCACAACCTCTACTGCATATGCAAGAAGCCCGACAACCACAAGTGGATGATTGGATGCGATGGCGGATGCGACGACTGGTTCCACGGCGACTGCGTAAACATGCGACAGGTGGACGAGGAACTGGTCGACAAGTTCATATGTCCGCAGTGCGAGGAGAACGGCAAGGGGAACACCACATGGAAGCCAATGTGCCGGCGAGACGGCTGTCGGAAACCTGCGCGACTTAACCACGGCAGGGAGAGCAAGTATTGCTCCGACGACTGCGGAGTTCTCTTCATGCAAGAACAACTCCAACGGACGGCAGGTGCCAAGGGCGCCAACGGGATGAAGGAAAAATCCAAGAAGAAGAAGAAGCCTGCGGAGAGTGAAGGCGCAGAGGAAGAAGAGCCGACACCCCTTGGAGGCACACTACGAGCCAAGGACCTCAAAGCCCTCGTTGACGCATCGCCAAACATCCAAGCTTTCAAGAACCTCGGAACCGGCGTCCTCACACCCCCACAAACCGCCTCCCCATCCCGCGCAACATTCCCCTCCAACGGTGAAGACCTCGCCCTCACCGCCGGCGAGATCGAACGCCTGACCGCCCTCCACAAAGAGAAGACGCAGCTCAAAGACCGCCTCGAAGTCCTGAAAGACCGCGAAAAGTTTGTCAGCATGGCCAAAGAACAAGCCGTCCGCCTCGCCGACCGCGAGAAAGTCAAAGCCAAGGACTTCTGCGGTTACGACTCGCGGCTCTCCTGGTCCGACGCCGAATTCCTCCTCTGGCGCAACAGCAAACACGGCCGCGCTGCCTTCCACCATTCCACCCTCACTCCCACACCCGAACAAATCTCTTCTACACCTACACCCGCGACCAACGGCGCCGACGCAATGGACATTGATGTCGATGACAAGGAAACCGCGTGTCTGAAGAAGCGTTGCCAGAAACATCCTCAGTGGCAGAAGCTCAATCTGCAAGATGCGCGCTTCGAAGAACTAGAAGTTGTAGAGGCAATCAAGGAGTGCGAGAAAGATGAGCGTAGCGTGAGGGATAGGGCGAGGCGGAGAGGCGCAAAAGATGGGTTGGCCAAGGAGTTGACGGCTGGTGAGGATGGGAGTAAAGTTGAGAGGAATAGGGAGGGGTGGGTTGAGGTTGTTGCGTCATGACATGATATCCGCTAGGATTCATGCTTGTCGCCGGTTGAAGGGATTGATTGAGTGAAGGTTGAAGAAAAAGCTTGGATAAAAGGCATTGGATATATACCCCCATTCCTTTGGATGCGTTATTCACCGCGCACATTCTGAGTATTTGGGCGTTACTGGGCTACGGAAAATAAGCGATACATATCGCTGTCTTTGGAGCTATATGCTGGGATAGCGGGTTTCATCTTCTTTGCCGGTCTTGCTATGAGAGGCGCGGGTATATGCAAGGATCTAGCGAGTTAGTATGGTTTAATGACTACTTTACCCTTTCATCTTACGCTGTTTTGGTTCGTTCTTGCGCAAGTGAGGGGTGTGTTGGAGGGCGTGAGGTGGTTGGGTTGAGATGAGTTGACGTGGAGGGGTGGTGATGTGGGCCGGTGGCGGCGTATAAATACCTCGCTCATCCTCTTCCTTCTTTACTTTCTATATCCACACTTCCAATTCTCACTTTTCCAAAAAGGATGCCTTGACACTGATGGCGCTGTCCAAAAACCAATGACATCGGGGTCATGTTCTTCCCTCGCTCTCTCCGAGTCTTTTCAAAATCTTGCGTCAACGCCTCCATGGTGCCGTGGCGACCCTCCCGCGCATTACTGCAATGTGTCGTTCTTTTCAAAAACGACAAAGCTTGACTCCGATGAGCGGCGGAGATGGAGCTGGGATATAAAAATTACTTTGCGGCTGCTGGACGCTTCCTCCTACACAAACTTCCAGATGTTCGAAATTCTAAAACTTTTGTGGACGCCAGAGCATGGAAAGTCCGAACAGTAGGGGCGTCACTATTATGAGACTGTCCTTCCGCTTTCTTCTCAAACATCGGGTACATCCTATTATGCCTGTCTTCGCTGTTCCAAAAGCTGTAACGAAAGACTCGATGGAGATCGAAAAGAAAAAAACGCTATCTACGTGCCGCACATGGCGCCGCTGCCTCCTCTTTCTGTTGGTATAAAATCACTTCTTCCTGCGGACTGGAGTTAGCTTCCTTACATCTACGTTCCGCTCTTTATTACTTCAAAAAGAGCAGTACTTTCAGGCATGGAAATCTAAAAGTCTACGCATCATTAACATGAGGCGTCGCCTTTATTTCCTCCTTTCGACATACAAAACTTCCTCCCAAAATCCAAAAGCACATTCTGTATGAACCTCCAAATCTTCGCTGCACTAAGAACAGATGATGATCCCTCATGGAGACGAAAAATCGGTGTACGAGAATTAGATGCTGCGCCTGCGCGCGTTCCCATTCGACTCAACTAAAAAGACACTACGAATGACTCTATGTCTGCCTTCTCTCCAACGTCGCAGTAACTATTTTCCAAAACCCGTACCAACGGGTTCTATGGGAGTTCAAAACACAATCGGACGATGCCCATGTTGTGCGTCTGCCTCTCGTTCCTCGGCTCGCAGATGGCGTTCGAGCCATATACTCAAAATGAAATAATGACGCGTTATGTCGCGGTCTTCGCTTTCCAAAAACACTGCATTCGGATACCCATGATCAGACTCCAAAACCAGCACTGGAAGAATGCATGTTGTGCGCCTGCCCGCAACATCTCTGGGTCTATATAAGCTAGTTTCCTGGCGGCTAGATTCATACTTCCTTACTAACCATCGTTTCCGTGCTTTACCAAAAATGGTAACTCAATATCTGATGAGAATTCGAAAACTTCATCGACTTCAATGACATGTCGAGAACTTCCCGTCTCCAGTAGTCGCATATAAAAACGTCTCTTTCTTGGGAACAAGAGCTTCACTTCTACACCAACATTCCGAGTTGGGTTTACCAAAATGTCTCCAACGAGTTCCTATGGGAACCAAAAAATGGGAAACTATCAGTGCATGATTGTGCCTGCGCCTTCTCTCTCGGCCTTCAAAAAGAAAGGTTCCAAGACTTCATGACTGGACTTCCACTCCAACGCCAGTCCTCTAGCTTACTTTGACCTAAAAACCTCATCGAAGGTTCTATGAAGTTTCAAAATCTAGCAGAAAGCAGAGCGATGCTGTGTGCCTGCGCCCCCTCACTGCACGCACATAAAAGCCACCTCCTTTGCCTCGACTACTCTTACACTTCAATGCCTCTCTTCAGGCTTAATTTTCTTAAAAGTACAAACCTTCTGTTCATGGAGAATTAAAAAACACTTGAGAACCTTCCTATGTTGTGTGCCTCTGCTTCCGCCGTGTACACACATGCGACCTACTTCCCCTGCAATTCTTCAAAGATCGCTTCGACACTACGCCTTTGGCCTGGGTGGATCGAAAAGTCTGAACAAAGGTGCCATGGAGACTCAAAATAACCTCTATTCTACACACCTATGTTGTGTGCCCGTGCGCTCTCTCGGCGCGCATATAAAAGCCCGCCTTTGTCGCGATTAGACTCTCACTTCTACACCATTCTTCTGGCTTTCTTCTATTGAAAATGATCTTGCAAGTTCCTATGGATATCAAAATTGTCCGCATGTACTTGTAATGGTGTCTGCCTGCCTCTCGTTCTCCCACACTCATCCAGATGACCACTCTTCGATAATCAAGTCTTCTTTATGGTTCCAGAGTCCCAGAGTCCCGGCTCGCATCTATCTGAAATTCTGACAACATTCCAACATGGAGATCTGAAAATCTGCCAGCAAGAGCCTCATGTTGTGTGCCTCCGCTCTCGCTTTCCTGCTCACATACAAGCTACCAGGCTTCCAAAAGCATACCTCGTAATTCTTGATAGTACTCTGGCTGGTTGCCACCATCAAAAGAAATCGCGGACAGTTACATGAGAAGATGAAAGGAATGTGCACCAAGGTCATGTGCGCTCGTCCGATCCGGCTGTACTTCGCGTAAAAAGCCTACCTTCCTGTCGATTATCCAAGTCTCCTTCCTTCATCAATCCTCCAGCTTCGAGTTATCCAAAGCGGTACCTTAGTTCTGTATGGAGATCAAAACCGCATCACAATCTGCCCATGTGGCGATTTCGGCCTTCTCCGTGCTGCTCGCGTTTAAAACTTATCTTCCAACATTTCATGATCATGGATATGTCTGATCTGTACCAACATCCTGCGTTCAAACATTATAAAAAGCTTACTCATTTTCTACATGAGGACTGAAACGCCTTCTGGAGTCTGATATGCGGTGCGTCTGCGCGTCTGCGTTCGGCTCGCATTCAAAGCTTCATTCTCAAAACTATCAAGAACATAAAGCATGATCCAGTATCCTGTGTTTCAAAACATCAATGTGGAGATCAAATGGAGATCGAAAAGAAGACTTGGGATTGGAACATGGTGCGCTTATGTGTTTGCGTTCAGCGCGCATATAAATCCTGCTTCGCGACGACTATAGACGTCTCACTCCTTCACTTATATCCCAGCTTCCAATTTCTCAAAAATGAGTCCAGCGCTGGATATGAGCATCGAAAACGGGTATGGGGATAAAGTATGCTGTGTGGCCGCCTGCCTCCAGTCGGCTCCAAAACAAACTCATCTTCGAACGACCATCAAGGTCTCTGACCTTCGGAGGTTCAAAATAGCGGCAGTTCGCCCTCATGAAAACCAAAAGAGATGTTCGATGATGTCATGCGGTGCGCTTGCCGGTCTCTGTGCGACTCACAACTCAAACCTACTATCCGGCTGTCATCGAAATATCACTTCTACATCGATCTTATGGTTTCTGGTGGTTCAAAAAACTTCACCATCGTCACTATGAGGATCAAAAGACAACATCGACTGCTATATGCGGTGCACCCGCTTGCCTTCGTTCTCGTCGATTATAAAGCCTATTTTACTACGACTGTACCTCCATTCATCTTGCAAAACGTCCGAGACTTTATTCTTCCAAAATGTCCGAGTCGCATCCATATGAGAACGGAAAAAGCCTCCCTCATGTCACTATGTTGGGCGCCGGTTGGCCTCCGGCTTGGTCGCGTATAAAACATAAGTTCTGACCTATTCAGCTTTCAATCATCTACCAGAAGCTTACTGCCGTTACTCTTCCAAAACAAAAATGGTTCTGGCAAATGAAAATTTAAAGATGCTACAAATGATATCATGGAGCGAGCTGGCGGGTTTCCTCGTCGCGCGATAGTAAACGAACGAGTGTAAGGACACATGAGAAAACCGCGGCTGAATATGCTGTCCTTTGCGAAATGTCGAAGGATACAAAAAGGGAAGACTGTCGCCGTATGGCTGTGGAAGCGGGCGCGGAGAACATCGACTTGATCGTCTGTTTTTTTGAGTAGTGAATAACGCTTATCGGTGTTTGCAATGTTCGAGACAGCACTTCGCGAAGGTTTATCCTCCCAGTGTGGCGACCGCACTAGGTCTGCGTGTAGAAAATCCTTCTTCCCATTTGTGAGTCTTTACTCCTCACATCCACCAAAAGGGCTCTTTGTCCAAAAACACAAGCTGATGTCTGAATGATCTTCGAAAGACTCCGGTGAACATTGCATGGTCCTGCTTCGTCTGTGGGTGCAAAGGAACAGCACATAAGGACTTCTTCAAAATGGCGCCAAAATACTGACTTGGAGATTCGATGGGTTCAGTCATCCGGGGAAGTTGATCTAAATGGAAAGAATTGTCGCCGATGTGTCGGTTGCTTGCTTCCGTTCATACATTGCCGCCAGTTCTCGAATCTTGAGCGTCGCTCTGGACGTGCGTATATTAATCAGCATTCTACAAGCTTCTTACCTCTTTGCTTCCGTACTCATGGAATCCTGTCATTGCGAACAAAAGCCGTTGCGGGACGACTTCATGAAAGACTGAAGCGTGTGGAATCGGCAAGATGTACCGAAGGACCTAGCGAAAGACATGTTCTCATTCGATACTCCGCGGTCACAAAATCCTCGGTACGAGTCGTCGCGATGCAAATAAGTCGGGAGTACCTGGAGAGTGAAATGACGAGGAAGAGAAGTGGAACTAGCGTCACACGTGGCGACGTTTTGAGGCAACCTTTTGACACATGGACTAGCGCAAAGACGTCACTTAGAGTTTCCATGTCACCGTTCGGTCGCTCCCTTCCAAGGTTTGAATTCGCCGTTCCGGCAGTTCCTGTGAAAACCACGATCGATCAGCAGTTGCGCTTACGTTGCTGCTTCCTCCCGCGAGGTCACCCCGGAATGATCTGGCGGGGTAAAGTTCAACGATCAAATACACATCGCATTTCGCTTCCGAATCGCACTCGTCAACTACCACCTCGGTCAACATCCAGCCGACATCTCGGTCAAGATGCCATCCTGAAGTCGAAGCTTTCGGAGCTTAGCCTGCCACGTCCGGCATAGCGCAGCGCTAGAGCCGTTCCTCGGATCAGCGGGACCCGCTAACGATCACCCGTACCATACTGCGAGTAGGAAGATCAGCCCAGGTTTCGGCACACCAACGCAGGACGAGTACACCTCTTCTGTCAGTGTCCGCTACTTGCATTGTAGCTCTCTCGACGAACTGTTCGCGCCGCTGTCGCACTTGACTATCCCGCGCTGGGCTGATTACTCACTTGCTTTTTCGATAATTTCCGACCTCACTTCCACATCCTCACCATCCATTTGTGGTACTTCCACCGACGCTGCACCTCCCCTTGTTCAATTGCCGTGCCGAGGCTCGATGCCGATCGACGGCAGGGAGCAATAATTGGGGGCTCTCCTTGCGGCAGGCTCCAAACCACAAACAGCAGGCAAGTCTACCGAACGTGGTAAGGCCAACTATCCGCGGACCCGCATGAGCGATTCAGGACCTGCGCCTAGAGACTGTGAGGCGCACGGGGTGGTCCAGTGTCCACCATGGTGCAGTCGCTACCCCGAGGCACGATGAATGCGTTTTGCCATGTCATTGGAAGTTTTCAGTCTCAACCCCCACCTCCTGGCTGTTTCGAGTAGACGGCATAGGATGGAATGTTCCATGCCGCTTCAGCCACTATCAAGGCTGAGGAGTTTCGAAAGATCTCGCCGCGCCACCTTTCACCATCGGTATCCTGGAATCGAAGATACCTATGACATACATGTTTTACACAATGGCGTCGATGCATGAACAGAGCCACCAAATACCCGTCGTAACACCTCACCCGCAATCCCCGTTCCTGGTCATGAAGTCATCCAAATCGAGAAGGTAGAGAAGATCTCTACCCACTCCAGACGGTGACAGCCGTTAGGCCATGTGACGATCGAGGCGCCTACAGGATAGACGGCCACGATTATGACTTAGTGCTCCGAAGCGGATGCAGGTTCCGTCCTATTCGGTGTAGAGGTGCAGACTGGGGATCGGCGAGTGAAACGCGCTAAGAATGTCTGCCGAGGTGAGGTGGGATCTATGGATAGTAGAGGGTGCTTTTTCCTATTACACACGGGTTGGTCTATGGGGGTGAGGGTGGATATATAAGGCAGAGAAGATCCGCTGTAATATCGACACCACCCTGACGATAAGATCATCAGCTCTACTTCTCTCACTGTCATATCTCCTACATTCATTCAGATACCCATACACATCTTCACACATCAACCATGCGTTTCTCCACCATCCTCCCCGCAGCCTCGCTGCTCGCTCTCTCCACCGCCGCTCCCGTCGACAACCTCTCCACCCGCGCCACATGCTCTTCCTACACCATCATCAACACCCGCGGCACCGGCGAGATCCAAGGCGAATCCTCCGGCTTCCGCACCATGAACCGCAACATCCAGTCCGCAGTCTCAGGCGGCAAAATCTACAACACCGTCTACGCCGCTGGTTTCTCGCAGAACTCTGCTGCCGGTACCGCTGATATCGTCAACAAAGTCCAGTCTACACTTCGCACGAACCCGGATGAGTGCTTCATTCTTGAGGGATACAGTCAGGGTGCTCAGGCGACGGTGAATGCCATGTCTCAGCTCACTGGCGCGAACTTCGATGCTGTCAAGGGTGTTTTCCTTATTGGTAACCCGGCGCATAAGAGTGGACTGAGCTGCAATGTGGATAACAACGGTGGTACTACGACGAAGAACGTGAATGGTCTGTCTGCGGCACTGAGCAGGGGCATTCCGGATAACTGGCAGGGCAAGACGTTGGATGTTTGCATCTTTGTAAGTTATCCCTTGTTCCGTGAAAAGGGAGATGGTAGCTAACGATGATAACAGGGCGATGGTGTATGCGATACTACACACGGTCAGGGCATCAACGCTCAGCATCTTCAGTACCCCAGGGATACTCCTACTCAAAACTTGGGTACCCAGTTTGTTACTAAGCAGCTTGGTGGTAGTGCTTAGATGACTTGGAGCCTATGGCTTTGGGCGCATTACATTTCGGCTTTGTTTTGTTCCGTTTTGTGCGAGGTTGGGTGGCTATGACTTTCATGTATATATATCTATGAGAATGAATTGGTAACAGAAGCTTTCTACACATTGTCAGAATGAGCGAGAGTATGCCAGCTTTGAGTTTACGCGCGGAAGCGTGAGTGTTGTCCAGACCAGTTGCCCGCGGCTTCTGTCTTTTCAGAGCCCCAAACTACGCACCCAAAGTTCCTCGCGAAGAGACATCAAGCTCGAGAGCGAAGCCCACAGGACTGTTGGTTACCGCGCACTTCTAATGAACAGTACAAACAAGCACTCCTGCCGGTTAAACTTCGCCTGACAGCAGTAAGCACTAGCAACTGCCGTACACTACATCCACGTTGACCCCCGGCCCACCTACTCTCACGATCGCGAGGAATAAAGTTCCAGTTCTTTCGGCCCTACAAACGATGAGAACCAAGGGTATACATGGTAAACTTGGGGTCAGGCCACCCAGACACGCATCGCGACACTCGATTCGGTTGCAGACAGCTAGAATGCCACTAGAAGTATGACAACGTCCGCTAGTACCGTTCATGAGAGAAATGTAGGGCTAAAGAAGGGGTTATGCATGTTCGTTTGGATGGAGAAGTCGGGCAACATCGGCAGATGGGTTGTTCGTATACTCTTCCGAGTCCCGTAACACACACGAGATATGCGATGACTGAATCCGCCCATTGGATAATGGAAGGGATGAGAAAGATGTTGTTTACTCTTCTTACAGCTCTCTTGGTGCGGACATTCTACAGAACCCTGAACACGGGGTATTCATCCCCCACCTCCAGCGGAATCTTGTTGTAATACACTTGACTCGCCTCTCCTTCTGGTTCTAATAGCGTAAAAGCATACCCAGCGTTCTTTTGCTTAGTATCAACGTAGAAGCCACCAGCGGGTATTGTGACTGCTCGCTGCGTTGTATTAGTTGTCACTGTTGTACCCGCAATGCCTTCGAATTTGGTCTCGGCAAGCTCAGCCTTTGTGACTACGAGCGCTTCGATAGTCTCGATAAAGTCTTCCTGGAGGACGTCGACGGTGACACCGAGGATACGGAGACGCTCGGCTACGTCGGCCCACGCGCGCGAGAAGACGTAGGCTTTTGGTCGGGGGCGGGAGAGGGTGACGATGGAAGGATCGCTGTTTCGAGAGCGGACGGGTACGGATACGAGTGAGCCGGTTGATGCGTCGATGAACGGGACTGTCTTGTTGGTGATGCGCTGTTCGTAGGTTACGACGATCTCGTCTTTGCTCTCGATGAACGCTTTACGTCCGGCTTCGATGATGCTGTATATATCGTCGAACTCATCCACTGCTTTGTTGAGGATAGTTTCCAGAACGATAACGTGGGATGCGACACGGCGTTGAAAGTGCTGATCCGCGATAGCAATGCCACGCGTCTCGACGAGAAAGGTCAGCGCCTGGTAGTTGCCAGCACCCTTGTGATTTGCCGCAGCAAGCGCATCAGGCTCCTCGATCGTTATCGTGCCATTAGCGACACTCGTGGTGAAGTATGGGAAGATACGCAGGTCCTTACTCTCGGCAACTGAGAAGACGTCGTCGACGAACTCCTGGTTCAACGCTCGGATACTAGGATTGACGTTTTGGTTCTTGTTGGCAGACACTAAAAGATCCTGCGCGCGGATGTACTTCTCGGCTACCAAGTTGCCGCCTGTGTACTCATGGTCGTCGATGAAGATGTGCGGATCGAACTCAGACTGCAGCTTTCTGATGGTTCGTGTCTGCTGTCGCTCGAGCACTGCATGATCGCGGTTGGGATCGTAGTTGGAAGCCAGTTGTCGCTGTAGGTACTCGACGCCATCGACGTTGTAGCGCGGGAGAATCAGCAGATCAAGCTTCTCTAAGATTTTGGCGCTCCATTGGGAGTCTTGCGCAAATTTTCCAAGCAATGCAAGCACGCCCTCGTCGCCTGCAGGCTCGTTCCCATGTTGGCCTCCTTGAATCCAAACGCGTAGTTTCTCACTGCTTTTCTTGCCATTTGTCAATGTAATGTACGGTATCGCGCGATTTTCCTCGGATCTCAGGTCGTTATTGTAGGTGATCCATCCGTTTCGCTGAGTGAGGCCTTTCACGAAGCTCTCTTCAAAAGATCAGTAAGCTTGAGGTCGTTGTGATATGCACGCCTTACCTAAATCACGCTGTGGAGTCGGTCCTGAGGTGCCGTTTGCAAATGTCGCTGGTACGTTCTCCGGGTTTATGAAAGCGGGCGACAACAGTTGTATGCCATCGACGTCGGGAAAATTGGCCGCCACTTGTGGTGCATCGACAATTACCGGGCGTATATTGCTGGCATATCGATCCGCGATGGTCGTAGTTGCGTAGAGTGGAAGTACAGCTAAGACTGTCTTGTACGAGGTCCTCATGATGATCGATGCGTTCAAAGTCGAGGTCCTTCGGAGGTTGAGGCTAATGACTTAGCAGATGGTCCGAAAGGTGCTGCGAGGTACCTCTCTCGCTGAGAATGAGGCATTGCATGTTTATACGTCAATTGCGCATGCTTTTTGAGTAGTCGTGATGTGTATGCATAAGCACGTTATCAGGCATGGATTAGGAGCGGATGTCTGCATCCATGGGAACCTCGCAGCCATCTTAACGTCTTTTCAGCTGCTAAGGTCTTGGTAGTACATCGAGCTTCCTGTTGTGGGATAACTTCAACATGACGTGAGTGGGGATGAACGGCAGTCGAGAGAGCGGAGAGGAAGAACGCCTACCGCCTTCCTCCGCTCCCGAGCTGTTGGGGCTTGGCAGATGGCGTCATGCAGATCTATCGGCATCAACCCCACGATCCGGTTGCGGCGAACGATACAGCTCAACTCGAGTATGAATTTTCTAGCTCTCAGTGCCAAAATGCTTTATCAGCTGGAAGACTGCTAGCTATCAAATCATCTCTCCGACCATCTTGACCCATCACTCCACCTCAAGCGGCGGCGTCCCCAGTTCATTAACAAACCTCCCACTCCTCTCCACCTCCATGACCCACTGCCTCCAAGGCTTAAACACAATCCAGCGATTCATCTCATTCGTCGCTTTCCTCTCCTCTTTGCTAAGGAACTTCACATTTCCCCCCTGACTCCCCGCCAGCAACATCGCCTTCGTCTGCACCCTCGCATTACTCGCCGCATAATACGCAAAATCCGTAACCTGCTCTATCCCGTCACCAACCGTTACAAAACCATGCCTACATGTTAAAATCAATAGTCAGCGTATGTCCAACTATCAGGTTTGGTATCAGGGGAGTACTTACCCGCGCATCAAAACCGTCGAATGTAAAGGACTTGTAACCCTCGTCCCATTTCTCCCAAACCTCTCCGCCAACGCCCCACCCAACCTCACACTATTAACCAGCATATCCCTCGGCTCTCCCTCCTCATACACATCCTCGATATCAAAGTTCGGTACTTCTCTACCCAGAAATCCAGCCATATGGTACATCGGCTTTAACCCCCTCTCCATCTCAACAACCGTATACGGTAACACATCCTCAGAATGACTATGCACAACCGCATTAACATCTGGATATCTCTTCAGTATCTCACTGTGGATATAGCGTTCCGCGTATCCACCCGTAGTACCGGGTAAAGGTGTGCCGTCGGCGAAGTGGTATTCGCCGATATCAGCGGGGCTGGAGACGGTCGCTGGGCCTATTTTGGGGTCAGTATGAGGATGGAGTGTGGACATGAGAGCAAATGGATTGACATGATTGAGATATCGGCCGGGGGCTCGGCGCGCCGAGCCCCATAATCATTTAACCCACCCAATCGCGAGCAGGCTGCGGGGGCCCTGCACCTCATACTTATCCCCATATATATATGCCGTTGCTTGCAACACATACTCGATGAATTCAAATTACATGGATTAACATGAAAGGGAAGATAGGGATCTTAGAAATATATGGTTGATGGAAGGTTCGAAGGACGACCTACCAATTTGCAGAGCGATGAAGAAAGTGGTGTTGGTATTTGGGTTGCGGACGCTGATGTGGCCGAAGGGGTCGAGGACGGCGTGGTGAGAGAGGATGTGGTTTGCGGTTATGAGGGTGGAGAGGAGGGAGGTTATGTTCTTCATTGTGTGTTGGTTCGATGAGATTTGGAGAATGGGTTGAGGTCAAGTAAGGCGCCAGACGGTAGAGGAAGGATGTCGAGTGGAAGTACGTGATCAGCGCAGGTATTGTTGGCAGACAAATCGAGATGTCTGGGTGGACACACGTCAAAGAGGTAAGCATCATCGTACAGCGAGGATCTCCGGATTATGATCGTTAGCGCGATGTTAGTGGTAGCCTATGGTCGATCTTGCACATGGCTACCAAGACGTGATTACCGTACATGCGCGACGTTCTCGGGTTGTAGCATAGATGTGTTATTACAAAGATGTATTTGTTTCGAGATACAACATTATGTTACATGGCTATGGGATCAAAAAGGGAGGTGGAAACCGAGATGCCTCCGATGGCGAGAAGTGGTATATAGCGAAGCACGCAAGATCGTGCTGTATTAGGGCGGTAACATACATTCGTTGCCGCCAGGACATGTTACGAGGGACGTAATGATCGATGTTGTGAAACACCATTTTCGGGACGGCTAGCTCCATCCGATCGGCCGCAGATGCGCTTCATCATCGACCGCCATTCATGGCGCCCTGATTGAACTCGCTTGTTCCGTGGCCGGTGTTATTCGAGAAATCCGGAAGTACACCGTTCATGCTGATGCCATCCTCGTATCCCGAGAAGCCACCAGTCATATCCGCCCAATCCCATTCCAGTGTCATTGGCATCTTCCAGAGGTCTTGTGGAACGTTGTTCAGAGTCTGGTCGAACTGGCCCATGCCTGCCATGGCATTGATGTTTGCGTTTACGCCGTTTATGTCTCCGCCTGTCGTCATCGGTAGACTTTGCGATTGCTGGAGCATTTGCGCAGTAATTCCTGGTGATCCGTATTGGCTCATTTGGATGTTGGGTTGTAAAGAGTCGTGCGTAAAGTTTGGTGAGAAAGGGAAGGGCTACGTATGTTAGCGATGGTCTAGCACAATAGTGGTGTAGCTTACCTCGTTGAATCCATGGAAATCGGGATTAAAGATCATACCCTCTTGGGCGGGGGGATTTTGTGGGGTCGTAACTTGCTGAGGTGGGGATTGTGGGTTACGACCTGTCGAAAGAAGCTCAGCCGCGGTTGCTTCGATCTGAGCATCCTGTTCGCTGTCACCCTGTTTCCTCTTCCGCCGCGATGCGTGTTCGCGATCTGCCTTTTCCAGCACGATAGTAGCAATGCGCTCAAACTCAGCGCAAACTGTGCACATGCGCTTAACACTGCCACTGCCTTGGTCGTCGTTCAGCATGTTCAGGAAGTTGACGACCAGCTTCATTAACTTGAGATCTGACCGTGATCGTGTATCTTGTGGATTTTGTAAAATGTTGGCGAAGAGCGTGACCAGAGCAGTGACTGGGAAGTAGATGACTAGCCACACACATGATAAATCGCCCTTGGGTATGTACTTCAAGAGATGTATCGAAGCTCGGGCGGCTTGCACACACAATTGGGCGGACATGAAGACTCTGGGGTTCAGAGGGCGAGCGTTGAGACCTTGTATCGCGAAGTTGGATAATCGACTAGTCCAGTATCCGTGGTGTACGCTCATGCGATGGATAGTGGTTAAGCAGTTGTAGTATCCGAGATGTAGTACTGCGACTTGAAGGATGAGTGGGGTGTGCGATGCCTTGATGTCGTGCTCTGGTCTGAACTCCAGTGGTATGTCGTCTTTCCAGGCTTCCAACTCTTTGTCAAGTTCGCCAATGGTATTGAGCAGTTCGCCATCGGTCTGCTTGGATGCCTTTACGGAATAGAGGCCCTTGTAGACTTTACTTTGGATTACGGAGAAGGTGCACATGAGACGGAACAGGTTCATGGTGCCCTTTCCATCAGCGAGCGGGATGTTGCCGATATTGTCCGGTGGAGTCTCGCTCGGTAGCTCGACGTTCATGTCGTCGTCGTCTTGTACAGGTGGTCTGCCAGACCTCAGACAAATACTTGATGGTGTCAGTCTGTGTATGCTGTTGAACGATTGGGAGACTCACTCTTTGTCCAGCATATAGGCTATCCAGAATACACGCCTTCGTTGCTCAACCTCGGCGGCGTTGAGACTGAAGTTGGCACCCTTCTTGTGAAGACCTATGCTGTGCGCAAGTCTCATGGCGGTAGCGACGAAGAAGTAGGTAGGCTGTGGGTTTGGCGTTCCAAGGAGGAAGAGACCCTGGGCAAGTTAGATGGGAAAACAACGATGGTGCGTCACTACATACCACTCCCAGTAAAGCCTGGACACTCAGAAGATCGGTGTTGCGCATGGTGAGCTCTACCATAACGCTCATCGCATTCTTCAGGTACTGCCACGCCTTTTCGTCTTCTTCTGCTGGGACCAGATTGCTCATGACGCGCAGTCGGTGTGCGAAAGCCAAAGCCACATTCAGACTGGCCCACCAGCCGGATCCTTCGTATGGGTCCTTCGAGTAGTGCTTGTCTACTAGATGCATAAAGGTCGGTTCGTGGAACAGCGGGAACATGCAGTTGAAATTCTCGAAGTAGTCCTTGAGTAAAGACAGAGCCTCATGCTTGGGCGGCAGTTGTTTGTAGACGCGGCGCTTGAAGATGTCCTGGAAGACGTCGGGCCGCCATTGGATCCACTTGTTGTCCTCGACGGCAGCTGTGGAGATCATGTCGCGGAAAGAGTTGTCGCCGGTCTTCTCGTTGACCCATTGTATGCCTTTGGGCGAGAAGATGGAGAAACCGGAGGAAGAACCTGGAAGTGTTAGTGGCGAAGGCGACGGATATGGAGGACATACCGATATATCTCGTCTCTCCGCAGTTGTTCGTCACCAAGGAACACATCATCTCGGCGAGCGCGTCCTCTTCTTTGTCTTTGTCCTTGGTGGTGTCCATCTCTTCTTGGGGCTCCGGTGAGGCGGTGCCGCTCCTCGGACTGGGGAGTGCTGGCTGGGCCGGCGTGCCATTGGCGGTCGACTGGCCTGTTGTGGGCGGTGCCATGGAAGCTCTTCTGTCGTCGATGCTATTCCGGGGTGTAGCGGATCGGCCGGCTCGTGCCTCCAGCCGCCGCTCGAGGGTCGCCAGGTCGGTGCTGCCATCGTCGTCTTCGGGCAGGACGCCAGAGAGGCGCATCAGCGACTCCATGCGCGCCAGGCGGTTCTCCAGACCCTCGATGTACTTGGCGCTGTGCACGGTCAGTATGCCATGTGCGCAACACCACGGTGGCACCTACCCCTTTGGCGGCTGGCGCTTCTTCTCGACCTGGGTGAAGATGCACTCGGTCTTGTAGTTCTGGCAGTGGGTGCACGAGGGCATCTTGCCGTCGCACTTGATCTTCTTCTTCCGGCACATGTCGCACGCCTGCATCCTGTCAGCATGCCGTCGTCACCCGCATATCCGCGCGCTGTACCCGTGCGATGCGCCGCCGCTTGGGGTCGCTGTCGTTGTGGTCGTCGTCGTCGAGGTTGAACATGTTGCCCGGCGGCATCTGCGACGGGTCGTAGGTGCCGCTGCCGAACAGACGCGGCGGCGGAGGGTTCATCATGGGCGGGCCGGTGGCATAGAAGCCGTTGGGAGGGGGGTTCATGGTGTTCACGGATATTAGGAGGCGCTATGTCGTCAGTCGTGAGGTCGTCGGGCAATTGGGCCCTCGCGAGTATCCGGGGCGTCGTGGTGTTTTGTGAGGGCGGAGGGGTGTCGTGCTGGGGGTCTGGAGGTCTAGTGCTGAGCAGGGTGAAACGCTGCCGAGGATCGCATCTACAGGGCCCTGGGGGTGGGTGTCGCAGACTCGCCGAGTGTCGAATCGTGGCCGACGGTGAACGGGTGAGGCAGAAAGCTTGTTTGGCCTGTTGCAGATGCGCAACGCCCGCTAAAAACGGCAACACGAGGATGGCGGTAAGGGTGATTAGTCGTCTGGCAGCAGCTGAGACGACACCTGAGGCAGCTCTTCTCCGCGTCTACTACAATAACTACGGCCAGCCTAGAGAGCCGCGTCGTCCGTAGTTCGCGCGTCCAGCCCGCCTTAGTCAGACACGAGCCACGCCAGCTGGGCTGAAAACGGGCTAGCAGACATGACGTTGCGATATTGCTTCTCCCACGCGTTTGGCAGGTGAAGAACTTTATACGCCCTAGCACCATCTCATTTCTTTGACATTGAAAAGACCACTCTAGAGCATACTACTGTGTAAGCCTGGGATTGTTCATTCTGCAGCCTAGACCTCACAACCTCAAGGCTCGTAAGCGCCTACAAGAATAGTACGTCAGCATTCCTGGTCCCTTCCGCTTACAACGCTCGCGTACCTGTCGCTTGCCGGGATGCGCTATGGGCACACCGCTACCAAGAGACACATGCCGAACGGCAGCCACACGACAACGTTGTCCACTCTGCTGCGCCACCACTCCCGTCGCATCCTCGCATCTCCGCCCCTCCTGACATTCCACCTGCCTGACACTCCACCCGAACCTCTGACTAACTTTCCAGATCGAGGCTTGCAACACTACCCGCCATGGCACCAATGACGGTCGAAGAGCTGCAGCAACATCCCGAATTCAACCACACTATCTGGGATCTCAAACCAGAAAAGAAAGGCAGGGCCGTTGTGGCCAAAGACCGTGGCGGTCCCCTTAACATCGCTTACGAGGTCCACGGCCATGGCGACAGACACCTCGTGGTAAGTCGCCCCACTTTCGGTATTAATATCTGCTCCAACATGATGCGCTGCATATCACGCCAAAGAAAGCTTGTTCTTGACCGGGATGCATTTGTAATGTTCCTCTTCTACCAATCCACGGGTACCGGCACCCTGTCACTGTTTCGTTTCAGTCACAATGACCGTCTCAACTCGTCTGCGTCGTGTCTCAGGTTGTCCAACTCGCACACTTATACATTTCGCTCTATAGCCGCTTCCGGCATCTTCCGCACACATTGTTATCGTCAAGACTCAACGACTGACGCCATGTAGTGGGTCATGGGCCTTGGTGGCATGAAGTATGCATGGCAGCGCCAGACGAAAGACTTCGCCCACAACAAAGGCGATCAGTACTCGTCGCTGGTGACTGACAACCGGGGCATTGGCGACTCCGAGAAGCCCACGTCGAGATACTCCACCTCTGCCATGGCGCAAGACCTGGTCGAAGTGCTCGACCACATCGGCTGGACCGGCAAACGTGAGTTGCACGTCATTGGCATAAGCATGGGTGGAATGATAGCTCAGGAGATAGTAAGTCCACTTCATCTTTATCGTCATGATCATCGACTCGGAAGCTACACGTTCCGTTATCGAACACAAATCCTCGACATGTAGTCGCCAGAAACATTTCTCTGGAGTTCTGATACCCAGCATCATCCTGTAATCTCATCGGCGCTTCCATCTTCCGCTCCGCTCGATTGACCCCACCCCCACGTGTTCGATAGTAGAGCACATATGATCTCCGGCCGTGTATGTCGATCGTGGGGGATGCGGCGAAATTGCCTATTGCGGACTGTCGTCATGCCTTGACTATACAAAACCGCTAACAAACATCTAGGCTATGTTGATACCGGAGCGGATATGCACACTCTCTCTCGTGTCAACAGCAGCACAACTGTTCCGAACAACCGTACGTAGCACTACATCACACACCCTTCGTCTGCTCACACCTCCAGGGCTTCCTCGAAAATCTCATAAACCGCGCCAACCTCTTTATTCCCAAATCGCTCGACGCCCAAATCGAAGGCGTGAAGAAGAATCTTTACACTCAAGAATGGCTCGACTCGCCCGACACCCTCGAACCCGTCGTCCAAGCTTTCCCTACGAATGGCGACCGCTTCGCCGCAAACGAACTCTGGAAAAGGCAGCACCCAGAGTACTTTGGTAAGGCGGGTTTCATGCTCCAAGCCATTGCCGCGGGGTGGCATCACAAGAGCCCGGAGCAACTCCAACAGATCGCCACGACTGTTGGCAAGAACAGGATCATGGTCGTGCATGGAACGAAAGATCGCATGCTGACGTTCCCTCTGGGCGTTGTGCTGTGGCGTGGATTGGAGAAAGGCGAGGGTGTGACGGGTAAGGAGAATTGGTTGGGTGTTGAAGAGGAAGATGACGTTTGGCAGGAAGGTGAAATTGAGAAGCATTTCATCAAGGGTCAGGGGCATGTGTTGCCTGCGGAGATGAGGCAAGAGTTTAATGGATGGATTGAAGGGCTGGTTGAGAGGGGGATTAGGCTGAATCGAGAGAAGGGTTTGTAGAAGCAGTACCAACGACTATTCTTCTTGGGCTATCTTTCGTCAGAATGATTGTGCACAGGGGTCTTCCGCCCTACAACTTTCTCGTGAAATAAGTCGATCAAGTTGCCAGTTCTTTCCAAAAAAATGATGTTGCGACCCACATACCATCGGAAACACTAAATCCAATAATATAAGATATACTCGAAACATATTTGATCTTGTACGTTGCATGCCGTACATCCCGACCAGGACCTCGGCACATGAATGGCTGGGCGGGGTACGACGACATCACGACCCGGCATCACCACTCCATTGTATCTCTCCCATCAACATTACAATTTAGAAGCACATGTAGCAACGGAATTGCTAGAACCTAATCAAGCAAATATGGCTCCTCCGACAAATCACCCACCGGTCGTCTTATTCGGCTATGACTGTAAACACGCTCCTGTCCACCCCAAACTTCACCTTGCTGACCAAACCCCAGCAAGCCCCTTCACAAACAAAGTCCGCCTAGCCCTCCGCATCAAAAGAATCCCCTTCTGTAAGCCTCCACCATCCGCACCACCATCCTATCACCATCCCCCCACTAACCCATCACTAACCCATCACTAACGGACACCACCCAGCCTACATCCCCGTCCCCTCCATGCTCCCCCGCCCCCTCATAACCTCAACATTCGGCCTGCAGTACCGCCGCATCCCCATCCTAGCAATCGGACGACACATCTACTGCGACACCTCGCTCATCATCGAGGCTTTGGAGCATTTCTTCTCCGCGGCTGACGATTGGGGTACGGTGTATCCGGAAGCAGTGGGTTTGGGAGTGGGGGAGTGGAAGTATAGGGCGATGGCGAGGGGGTTTGCGGGGTTTTGGACGGATGTAAGTTGTGGTTTTGTGGTTTTGCTCTGATGAGGGAATGGGAAGGGATGGGAAGGGGAAGGCGGAAGGGGAAGAAGTGGTGATCATGTGCTGATTTGACAACAGAAACCCCTCTTCCGCACGACCACAGGTTTCATCCCCCCATCTGTCTGGTCCTCAGATTTCGGTAAAGACCGCGCGCAGCTCATCGGCCACCCCATCCAGCCCGAAAAACTCCAAGCCAAAATCCCAGACAACCTCTCGCTTCTGGACATGCACCTCTCGATGCTGGAACCAATGTTCACGTCGGGTACGTGGGCGATGCCGACGCAGACGCCGAGTTTGGCGGATTTGAGTTTGTATTACCAATTACGGTGGGGTATGGATATTGGGGCCGGGAGGGGGATTGGGGATCTGAGTGGGGGCGGGGCGAGGGATACGGATGGGGAGGAGGATGTTGTGGGGGTGGTGTTTAATGCGGAGAGGTATCCGGGGTTGATGAGGTGGTTCGGGGCGTTTGAGCGATATATTGATGGGCTGCCTGATACGCAGGTAACAGTGAAGGAAGGCGATATGCGGTGGAAGGAGGCGCTGAGACGGACGCCTTTGCTGAAAGATGAAGAGCTGCTGGTTCCTACGGCGGTTGCGCCGCATGAAGTGCTGGATGCTCGGAGAGGGATGGTACCGGGGGCGAGTGTGAGTGTTGTGCCAGATGACACTGGACGCGGTAACCCTACGAAAGGCACACTGGTCAAGATTGGAAGTGAAGAGGTTGTCATCAAGCCGGATGAGAAAGCCGAGTTGGATGTTAGAATCCATTTTCCGAGGCTGGGGTTCATTGTAAAGGTTCCGAAGGGAAGTAAAATGTAGACCACAGACCCCTGTCTTTGATCCTAAAATCGCGCCTATAACCGTCTAAAGACGACAAAGCCCAGGATGAATCCGATCACTACTATCGCTAAGAACAAGAACACGAAGCAACCGCGTGTTGAAGAACGCTTCGCCTCAATATAGAGACCCCAACCTGTAACATCGCTTCCTGGAATGGCTTTGAGTTGTCCAGGTAGCCTCCGTTTCGGAAGCTGGTCAAGAACTGTTCTTTGGCCAGCTGCAATAGCATCAGGATCAAGAAGATCTTGTTTCAACATGTTGAAACCAAGGATCGGCATCACTCGCCGGGTCCGAGATCCTGGAGCTGGGTTGCAAATGTATTCCTTGTCATTTCCGACCATCTCTTCTGGCGGAAGGCAGATACAATAGAATCCCGAATCTGGATGGTAAAGCCCGTTAGTCAAGACGTTACACGAATCTTGGTGTGTATAGACCACAGGGTCGTTGTTGTAATCGAGCGAGAACTGGTGAATAGTCAGTCCTAAGTAAGACGATATCTCTCCTGGAAGCCTACCTTGGCCAAAGTGAAACTTCTGATATCTGTGAGGGTGACCCGATGTTGGTTGGCCAAAAGCCGCTTTCGAAGGTACTGGAATAGTTGACGATCGTCGTTGATGTGTTGCAGATCCTCCTGCGTCAATTTCAACTTCCCTTGAGCGTTTACACAGACCAGCAGGCGAAGGGGCTCCCTTTCTCGACCTTCGAATCCACGTTCAAACGAGGCCGTAGTATGAACTGGGCGGGGTACACCGGAACGAGTCTGCAACTCGCACTCTCCCCGTTCGGCCTCCAAGTCTGTCATTTTCCCATCTCCACCCTGCCGACTTGATGTGCGCAGTATCTGTGCGAAGATCCGAGGCGTCTTCTTCGTGGGAGTCTTGTATCGTGCTTGCAGCTCTCGTTCGAGCTCCCTTACAGCGCCATGGTCTATGTCAACGTACTTGTCGAACATGCGCTTACCACGCTGATGTGAACGTTAGCGTATCTCAGCAAGAACCGCGAAACAGACTTACGGATGTCCAATACACGGGGACTTCCTTTCTAGGCGCTGTGGGTTCGGCTCTACTTTTGCCCGGTTGCAATGCAGCCACATTGTCTTCCAAGAGCTGTGATGATTCGGAAGCATTTGGAGTTTCTTGAAGAATTGGTATTACGTGGTCTTCTATGTCGAACGAAGCGTAGTCTCGGACGTCGACATTCGCAATATCACTGTTGACACCCCTGAGCCCCCGCGTAAAGTCTCGATTTCGAGTGATGAAGAGGATCGACCCGTTGGGCGATATTGGAAGGAAATTGGAGAGTCGCTCCACGGATGAAATCGGATCCGCTGTTGCATGATTTCGCGATATGCGTGAGACGAAGAAGGTGTCGGCATCTTCAGCATTTTCAACCACCATTGTCCATTGCCCATTTGCGATATCGCATAGCCATCTATACACGATTGGACATATGTCGACAGAAGGGTCGTTCCAGTGATTTATCTTCGCCGCTGCGGCGATCGCATTGAAACCTTCTCTGAAACTTGCGCGCGTCTCTGCATTGATCCAAAAAACCCATTTCGTGGGGGTCTGAAATCGTACTCGATAGGCGTATTCGATAGCGAGTCGTGTCTTCCTAATAGCCATATCAGTACCCTGTCACTACTAATAAACGGAGAAACGTACCCAACGCCCGCGGGTCCAATCAGGGACGCCCAGCCACCGTTCTGAGAGCATATCTGATACACCTTCTCCAAGCAGTCGCCATGATGGAATTCGGTTTCGCGCCGAAAAGGAACCGTCCATCGACGTGCCCCAGGTAGATCGATTGGCACTTTATCGTGCAGCGAGCGCTCGGCTTCGTTGCGCAACCGGGTCAAGGCCCTCCCAAACCCCTCGCCGTATATTAGCGGCATGTAGACGTCACACAAACCCAATAGAGAATATGCTGAATCCTCTTCTCTTTTCGTCTGACGTCCCTCAATCCATGATATGCGCTCGTCGATGCTAAACTCTTCTAGTGAACCGCTCTGGAGTGCCAGAACAGGTATCCGGGTTCGAAGATGGAGAGCCTGTAGCAGTGTGACTTTGTCGCCCAGTGATTTGCCCGTTCTCGAGAAGAATTCGACAACTCTCGGCGCAAGCATCTCTTGCAGTGTCCAACCGCGCTGGAACCATCTACTGCTGTGGAATATTTGCACCCATTGTTCCTCGGATATGTCTGCGACAGGCACATCGATTTCCACGTCAGAAAGAAGAACATAGCACTTCTCAGCCTGCTGGTACCACTTGTACATGGAGTTGATGGCTTCCGTTAACTCGGCACTACTGCTCTTGTCAATGCAGCATGTGTCCACCCAAAAGAAATCTAGCTTGTCGCTAGTAGCGCGTTCAGAACAGAAGACTAGCTTGCTGTACCCAGGGATGCGTTTGGCTCGCTCGTCTCTCATATCTGAGAAGGTGACTTCATCTTCGTTCGAACCCCAGGTGTGCGATAAGATTGCGTAAGGCGGGACTTCGTCCTTGAACCGCTCAACAAGGCTGAAGCCGACAGAGTCGGACGAACGTTGTAGAAGGCGCATTGCGATAATTTGGTAAGATCTTGACAGCTTGACACCGATGAAGACGGTTTCTTGCGTAGGTATAGAGAAGTGAGCTGTTTATGCAATACTGCCGTCTGTAGAAATAGACTGGAAGCGTCTGAACGCATTAACAACGTTGGGAGCAGGGCCGAGCATGATCGTTTTGCTGCGGTCAGACGGCCCCGATTGTGGCGCTGTAGGGATGCCTGAAAGCCACTCCCGCTCATTTGCACACGCTTCTTTTTGTGGCGTTAGGCTTTCAGCACAAGGCTATGCACTAGATAGCCATGGAGTAGCAAAGTCAATCGATGCATAGTCTTCGAACAGCGCGACGCATTGCCTTCCTGGAAGCGAAGGTGACCTGTTGGCGTGGGACGAAGTTGATGACGAGATGATCCGAGCAGGTATAAAAAGAAAGTACCAGCGGCGCGTGTTGATGAGTGGTGAGCACGCGCTCAGTTCGACATACTTTGGCCCCCACCCCGCATTTACCCGCAAGCTGCGGATCTTACTTAGCGTTCTCTGGTCTGGTCGCCGACCTGCCATGCTCATCTATTCGAGGCAAGCCAATTGTCAGACACTTGGAATATTGCTAGAGTACTGGATGTTGTAGTGTAGCCATTGGCCTGGCACACTCTGCAAAGCTATCATAGCCTGTGAGTCGCTCCTAGCGTTATCTGTTGCCACTAGTAAAGCCTCTGAAAGCCTTCGGGCCCTCTAAAAGCGGGAGTATGTTAGCCTTGAGTGGTAAAGGCCGCCATTTGAGGACACAAGGCTGTGTCGCGCGTGCAGCGTCTTCGCATCGCCATCCCGGCGCTGCAAGGCTGCACGACATAAAGCTGTGCTCCGACGATCGCGCAATCAGTGGTGCCAGTTCCGTCGTGTATCGACTCAGCTCAACGCACGGGCCCCACCCCAACTTTCACCCGTGAGCCGCAGATCCTCCGCTTTATGGGAATAAGAGTAGCCTGCATACTCAGAAACTGACCTCAGCACGAACATCTGTGGACGCAGCAGTAGTTTTAGTAGTACTTCTTCGTGAAGATGCCGAGAAGAGTGAAATGTAATTCATCTGATACTATTCGAAATCGAGAGCCGCGCGGAGCATTCACGCGATGACCATACCGCGATCTTGCGCTTCGATCCTGTCGAAGGCGCCACGGAATTCAGTAGCGGAACGAGCAATCGCTATCTCTTCGCCTCGCTCAGCATAGAAACCAGCAGCGGCATACCGATGACTGGGAGATTTGTGAGAGCGTACGACGCCGAATGCAGAGCCCGGGTTGCTCAAGCTTGGCTGTAGAGCCTTGCCAGCTTCCCAGTGTTCGTCCCTTACTTCGAATGCAACCACATCGCCTTCACTGTAGGACTCCTTCACATAGGCTGGACTGAGGAAGGAAATGTCGGCAGCCAGTGGGTTGAACCACCCAACAAGCCTCTTGCCACACCGAGCTGCCATGACCACACCACTGATGCCATCTCCACCTAATGCTATGCTCATGTATGGGTGTACGATCCAGTCGTCTTTGGGACAAGCTGGCTGTGTGATAGTTGTGGAGCTGTCGTCCGTACCAGGGAATTCGAAACGTATTCCTCCGCCTTCGCTTGCCATGAGATCCCCATCAGCACCCTCGGCGCTGAGATCAACTATTGGCAGGTCGACGATGGCAATCCTGGCAATTTCCTTGGGGTCGTCTGTAGTACGGACGAGGGGCAGTGCTAGCACCGAGATGGGTCCAAGAACACCGATAAGACGGGGAAGCTTCGAGTCTGTGTCATAAACTTTGCGACGGCCGTTGTACATTGCTGAAAGGACATAGAGCATATGGGCCCGACTAACTTTCTCATCCCGCCGCCAACATCGACCGAGCTGAGTGCACATGGCTAAGAATGTTGTGCTGTTTGCACCCCATATCCCATGGAAGAAGGCGGTAGCTTCCACCAATGTGAAGGATAAGAGTTGTGTCAGAAGCTGATAGTAGAAGCCAAATACAAAGGCCTGGTACTTGAGATATACCGGTCTGTACAGATCTTCGGGAAGCGCATCTGCTTTGTCGACTCGGAGCAGATAGTCTTGCGCAACATGGTTGTGAAGCCACCGCGAGCTGTCTGGTGGCTCCCCTTGTAGAATCCACTCCAGAGCACTATATGTGTCTTCGGTGTCTGCGGGAAGTCCTTGATCGGCGAGCATACCGATGTGAGGGTCGTATTTTTTGCTGACGCGTGTATGGTCAGAAACCTGGAGGGAGTAATAAACCTCTTGAGTGGCTTCATACGGTCCGTCCGCTTGTCCTACCAGTTCCATAGCACCGGCAGCAATCTTCCCACGCTGCCAGGATTGATTCATGAGGTTCTCCAACAAGCGACCGACTCCAAGCGCGTCGATCATTGACTCAGGATTGTCGCGAGGCCATGAGATCTGGAGAGGTCTGGAACTTAATCCTCTTGGGACCGGAATGGTGCCGAAGCCAGGCATTCCAAGACGTTGACCTTCATGATGATACATGACGCATGCTTGTCCCTCGTGGGCAGGGCGACCATCCGTGCAGAGATAGAGATTGACCTTTCTCAAAGCTTCAGCAATAGAAAAGGTGATTGGAGACATGGCATTGAAGACGGCCACATCCCCGTTGAGGAGCCATATCAGCATATGTCTCGTGTGTTCCGTTTCTGCTTCGTTCAGCTGAGGGATGGCACGTGCTAAGGACGGATCGGATGTGCCGTTCGCTAGACTCTTCCGCATCTCCTTCTTGATCGCGAAGGCTATCTCCCTAGCACATCCGAAAGACCTCCAAGACTCGATGTTCTTTTTGATGGTCACTCTCAGTGCAGGTGTAATGTCATCGTCGCGACCCAATACTTCGACAAAGACGTCAATTAGCATCTCTTGAATCTCACTTGATGGCAGACATTCATCCAACGCGGAAGTGATCGCGACCATAACCCACGTGAAGCTGTCCACATCGTCGCGAGCGCTCGCCTTCTTTTTCCGATGATTCGCGTCGCGCAAAGACGATCCAGTTCGCGAGCCTTGCACGATCGTGCCCTTTACCTTTACTCCTTGGTGGACAAAATCCATCATTGGCCATCTCTTCTCCATCTCAGTTGCATTCGCAAGTCCACGCCTTTTGAGTACCGCTTCTCGGTCTTCATCGAGAACATCAAACAGATCGTTGTCGTTTTGTCCAGCGCGAACAAAATTGCCGAACTTTTTGCCTTGGTCGATCAGTAAGGCTAGATCAGAGATGGATAAGCCCAGCTGTAATAGGCCGTTGGTGCCTGCAACGATCGAGACGGCCATTGTTTGTTGCTTGGAGGGGGTCATCTCGACAGGATTTGAGTTTTGACTCTGAACACAAGACACTAAGGCTCCCAAGGCTCCACAAAAGGCTCACAAGAGAGCGTGAGTAGCTCGAAAGGAAGGTAGCAGTGGAGGTGGGGATGACCAAGGCCAGAAAGCCTTCCGCTCTGCGTCACCGGTAAAGCGGACAGCTGTTGCGTGGCGATTGGCAGCAATCTGACAGCCACAAAGCATCATGATACTGCATGCTGGAGTGGTGTCAGGCCCGGCCATTGGCCTGATAAAAGCTGTGAGGCCATCGTAGCCTATGAGCCGTTCATAGCATTACCCGTCGATACCAGTAAAGCAGTTCAAGAGCATCAAGCTTCTCTGGAAGCGGAAGGATGTCAGCCTTGACTTTTGAGGAATGCGCCATTCCCACGCAAGGCTGTGTCGCGCGTGCACCGACGCGAAGAGGCTGCACGCGTAGTCATTGCGGCGCTGCAAGGCTACGCGACATGAAGCTGTGCTCGAACGCCATGTCAATCATTGGAACCAGTGTCCAGTCGTGTCTCCGAACCAACGAGAAGCGCGCTGCGCCGGCCGCAAGTGGCATCGAATGGATGTAGTGGTTGAGGGAAGTAGCATAGGACGGATCAGTGGCAGCGGCAGCCCGGAGCTCAACTGGAGCCGAGCCTCGTCTCGATCGAGATTAGCGCGTCAGTGCGCGATCACGTGGATAGCCTTGGAAGAAGCCACTGTTGGACACGGCTATCCCATAATGCATGCCATGCTCCCCAAGAGTGTCGTGATTAGAGTAATGTCTGATAAAGATGCGGAACCTCAGTGCGATGCATATGATAGATCGCGGTGTGTCAACGTGAATAAGCATTCTCAAGTACATGCTGCATCAATCTACACACCACAAACGAGCTTTTGGAATTGCAACATGCTTTTACTGTGGTATCGAAATCATGTCCGTAATCTACCATAATATGAGACGCCAAACTCCGTGACTGTGTCGGAAGATCGTTCACTGACTGCCGAGACAGTCCTGTTATATCGCGGAAGACATAAATTACCAGTCCTACTCGTCAACATCCATAGCCTCAACACCGCCACCAACCTTCCTCTTCAGCATCTTCTTCGTCTTGGTCTTCTGCTTGGGCAGCTCCTCCTCAAGCTCACTGAGCTCGCTCTCCTCAGCCTCAAGCTCCTTCCTCCTAGCCGCGACCTTGTCCTTGACCTTCTGCACATCAACCTCCATCTCCTCCTGCTCAACCTCCTCCTTGGCGAACCTCTCGCTCGGCGGCAGCAAGTGCTGGTTCTCCTCGACCAACTTCCTGTCCTCTTCACGCTGCCTCTGCTTGTTGCCACGCATGCGCGCCTTGTAGAAGGCGCGCTCTCTCCTCTGCCGGATCTCGGATACACGGCCCATGGCCTTGAGGGTGGTCTGGATGAGGTCGCGGTTGTATCGCACGGGCACGTTGCGGCGCTGGGCGAAGGTGAGGGTCGAGTCGACGGTCATTTCCTTGTTGTGCGCGCGGCGGAAGGATTTGGTCCAGGCCAGCTTGCGGGGGTTGCGCTTCATTTTGAAGTTCTTGTGGCATTTGCTCTTGCAGAAGCGGAAGGCCTTTGCATCGTTGCGCACTGGAAGAGTCAGCAAGGATATCTGTGAGGTGTGATTATCTATGCATACCAAAGGTTATACCCTTGGACGGGTATACCGGCGAAGAGCAGAAGTAGCAAGTCTCGATTCTCATCTTGTCGTCGTGGCGCGAATGCGATCGCGCTCGTTCTTATCGTGGGTAGATATGCGCTTTTCCACGTCGCAGTAATCGTCAGCACGGGCTGAGATCGGGATATATAAGGATCGACCACGCTACACTTAGTTGGCGGTGGTGAGGCGGGTGTCGTGTAAAGGTGTGGAGGTTGAGGTTCGAGAAGTTCGCCGGCTCGAAATTTTGGGTGGCCCGTGCATGCCAACCCACCTGCCATTCTGGCCCGCCAATTGCGATGCTTGTCGACCGAGGCACCTCCGCAAATTTCCTTCTGACCACCTCGCCGCCGCCATCCACCAAAGCATCGCCATCTGACGTATCTCGTACCCGCATCGCGACTTCTACCCTCCCGGAACTCGTACGCCAATATCGCATAGTCGAGCCAGAAGAGCGCCAAAAGATGTCTGCCTGGGTTTGGATATTGGGCGCCGGTGCCACTGCTTTCTTTGTATGGCCTCCAATTTCCCTAGTCACCCTTCTATTATGACTGGATCGGGAACTGTCGGAATATGATAATACACGACGAAGATGTACTGACGGATTTGAATAGGGTCGCGCAGCTCTCGTGGCGTTACGGAGATCAGGCGGTGGAGCCGGAGCACTAGGACGTGGATACTACAAAGGCGGCTTTGAGCCCAAGATGACACGGAGAGAAGCTGCACTTATATTAGAGATGCCGTAAGTCCAACGAATCTTCATATATGCCTTATGGAACCAGAGGACTGACTATTTCTAGCGAACGCGGCATCACGAAGGAACTGTTACGGAAGAAGCACCGATCGCTTATGCTTCTCAACCATCCCGATCGAGGCGGCAGCCCATACCTTGCGACCAAGGTCAACGAAGCGAAAGAACTGCTCGAGAAGGAGGTCAAGGGTTAATTCGATGGGCAAGAGGTGGATGATGTGTATACCAAGACTTTGTACTATATCACGGCATGATTCTCAGCATCAGCATGGCGTTGGACTGAATATGATTAGCGGTTTACGACTCCCTATATGGTTTTGTTCTGTTCATGTCATATGAACTCGGTGAACTCCAGTTTTGCTGACCGTGAAGGATAGTTGCACCACTCTACACCTCCCTGATATCATGACCAGGCGCGAGTCTGGTATCGTCTTGTACGCCAAACCCGGCATGCTCGAGCAATCGGCATTAGAAGTCAAGATTGTTGTCCAGCCGCACTAGTGCATCAGGCATTGTTGTAGGATAGTCATACAGCGCAAACTCCAACCCGCCAGAAAACCCCATGCTTTCCCTGACCCACATATCCAGAAAGCCTTTCAGAGTGCATATAACACGGCC
This sequence comes from Alternaria metachromatica, assembly GCF_023757995.1. Classification (NCBI taxonomy): domain Eukaryota; kingdom Fungi; phylum Ascomycota; class Dothideomycetes; order Pleosporales; family Pleosporaceae; genus Alternaria; species Alternaria metachromatica. The sequence continues at coordinate 771,574 of NW_026055505.1, forward strand.
ATTGTTCGATCATCCTTGGCCATTCTGATAAGCCTGCAGGCGCGCGTACAGAGACTAAGACAGTTCCGGCGGCCCGAGAGGCAGCGGGCATCAACTGTCACCTTGCCTCATCAAAAGGCAACCGGGCGGCTGTGGGTTCGCTTACCATTACTCCAAAGGCATACAACTCTGCCGTGTTCAATGCAGGAATGCCTCAATCCAGCCTAGTTTGTGGGGATGAGCATGGCCTGTAAGTTCAGCCTTGCGCAATAGAAGAGGGGTATATAATTGTTGCTCGGCCTTCCGACGTCGTTCTTTCTTCCTGTCGACAATACAGTAACCAGTCAGCGAACTCGAAGAACCCAGAAAACCATAGTGATCACGATCACTACCTAGTCAATCAAGTACTAAACGCCCATCATGTCCGGCAACGAGGATGACTACAAACAGCATCAAAAGAACTGGGAGGCCAAGCGAGACGAAGGCTATACTGACAAGGACGAGTGGATGAAGAATGAGCAAGCCAACAATGAAGAGATGCTTGCTGAAATGGAAGCGTAAGCCACCTACCCTCTCATTTACCACGACATCCTTTGATGAGCCACCGCTATGCACCTCCATCACAAAACTGCTTATTATACCGCAAAACATCCTTGAGAGCCGAGATTGACAGCAAAGTAGCGAACGCAGGGGTCGCGAAGAGGCGCGCGATGAATACGGCGACGACGCTGACGAGGGACATGACGACCGCATCGAGAAACTCAACGACACGGAGCAAACGGTGCGGAACAGGATTGCGTATCTGAAGGGTGAATACACATATGATCACGAGCAAGAACCGGAGTCTGAGCCAAAAGCGGGATCTGAGGATGAGCAAGAACAAGAGCCTGCGGTAGAGGAATCTTCGGATATGGAACTTGATTCGGATAGTGATTAGGGTGAGAGGTACTTGGAGTTGATAAACTCATCTCGTACAAGAAAACGCTGGACCGGTTTGCAGACTACATTAAAACAAGAACTCACAGAATAGGTGACTTAACGTCAACGTAGGCTCTAGGGTGGTTAGTGTTTTCCTGGTTTGGCGTAAACTTCTCATTCGCGATTGTCTTTTCGCATGCGAATCGCTTGAAACGAGGAAGCCGGAGGTAGCTCGAAGTCCGATTCAGTGTTGGAGAATGTGAAGAAGTATAGATACTTGGGTCAAGTTCCGAAAGCGCTCATGAAAGCCTGCCTTGGCAATGTGACAAAGCAAGCACCGGTGTCATTCGATAGTATATACAAAGCGCAAAGAAACACCTCAATCATTACCACTACACCCATTCGTCCATCCACCCGCCGCCTTGACAATCTTGTTATTCGCCCAACACCTCGCGCGTACCCAAATCGGCGTACTAAACGTCGCATACCACTCGTGCCCATCATGATCAGCCGGATTGTCAAAGTACTCGAACTTCCAAAAGGTTGTACCAAGGCCATAGCAGCCATTCATGTTAGGCCGAAGAGTGTCTTTCCCGTAATCCCAGGTCGAGAAGCCAGCACCCTCGACCTTGTAGCGTCCGTGAGTCCCCTTGTACCAGCCCTCGCAGCGACCATATGGCGCTTTTGGCGGCGGCCAGGGGCGGTTACTGCGGCGGGGATTGAGCTCGTACTTGTAGTCTCCGCCGCCGCGAATGTATCTGCCACCACCCTTCCAGTTCATGGGGTTATCGGATGTGTCGCATGAGTTCATAATCTTCTTCATTGAGTCCACGCACTCGTCCTTGTCGAATCCCGAAACACCATTGCTGAGGGTGACGACGTAGTCGTGCTGTTCTGGTGTGCCTTCGTCGTAGGTCTTGGAGTAACTCCAGTTGATCTTGTTTTTGTCGTGCTTGTCTTGAACTTCCTTGCAGAACCCCTCGTAGTTCTCATTGGTGCGGTTGCCACTGACGTAGAATTTGCTACCCGTCTTGGAGAAACATGTGAACTCGTCTTTGACGGCGGTGCAGGCGGGTGAGTCGACGCCCAGAACGATGGCGCGCAGGTCCATGAGTTCTGAGATGGCGAAGGAGGCTATGGTCAGGTGGCCGGCTTCGTTGGGATGGAACTGCGGACGTCAGTCAAGGAACGTTGGCAGACATATGCCTGGATGCAGCTAGTACTTACGTTACGGCCAATCGTGTCGGGCATGCCCATGCCAAAGGTCATATCGAAGCCACCATCCCCAGGGCAGCCTGGTGGTGAGGGAGCCCGGGCGTCGAGTTTGTGCTTGACAGCAGCACGTGGATCAGGTGATTTGTAAAGGATGGAGTCGTAGAGTGTACGTTCGAGGTTTCGGTCGCGAGCCTCCATCATAGCTTTGATGCGATTTACCTGGCGTTTCTCCGAGTTGGAGAGCCTCGTCGAGTTTAGAATCTCCTCAAAATCCATGTCGCGCTTGCGTAGCTCCGTGCGCTCAAAATCGTTTTGCCATTCATCCCAAGGGTGCGTGTCGGGCTTGATGAAGTGCATGTTCGGTTGCTTTGGGTCTGGATAGTCGCCATTGCTACTCGGCGAGCACATTCGGGCGTCCACCTCATTCGAGACCCAGTAATCCCAATCAGCGTAGCCAACTTTGTACTTGATCTTATCACTCTTGGCGGCTTTGTCAACAGCGTCGCGAATCGCCTGGTTGATGTCAAGCACCAGCTGGTTGAAGACGTGGCGACGTTCGATAGTGAGAGCTCGGTACGAGGAACCTAATGGGAGAAACCAAAAGAAATCCCATGACTGGCGATCGCAATTGTCTTCCTGTGTGTCGAAGAATTGAGCATAGCTGTTCACGACGACGATGCCGTCGTCGTTCATCTTCTCGTTGAGGGCTTCCAGAATCTGAAAGATGTTGTCGGTGATGATATTCTTGGCATTTTCCTGGGCCTTTGCGATGACGGTCTCGCAGGCGGAGGTCTTGCCGTAGGGCAGCATAATGCAATCTGCGATCATCTTGGCAAGACAAAGGTCGTTTCCGCCAGAGGTGAAAGTGACGAAGTCGAGCTTGCCTTCTAGGGCCTGCGCCTGCTGATAGATTTGTTCAGAACGATCGCCGCTGCAGGCGAGATATTGGAAGCCGCCGTCCTTTTCGATGTGAGCACCAAACTGTGCCTCTATGACCTTGGGGTATGCCATGTCATATCTGGAACACTTCCAGTTGTCTCGAACCTCTTCCAGCCCACTTGGCACTCTGATAGCTACCTCGTCCGCGGTGATCCTGTGGCCGAGAGGTCTTCCAGCACCGATGCCGGCTGTGTAGCTATCGCCAATGGCTGCCCAGCGTTTGATCCACTCCATACTGCTTGGATCATCATCCCGCTTGCGAAGAGTAGGTGGTGTCGGCGAGGAGGACGAGTTGACAGATGAGGCAGCTTCTGAACGTTGATATAGTCTTGCACTTCTGGCATGTCTTCCATGGTGTGCGTGGTGTGGAACGTAGCCATTCGTCGAGCTGATCAGGACCGAGAGGCCCAAGATCAACGTGATAATCATGTCGATTGGTGTTACCGGACTAAACGAGAGACATCAATGAAGAACGAGCGTGAGGCGTAGGGCGAATGACCAACGTTGCGAGCGTGTGAGCTAGGCTCATAGACTATGAACAAGCAAGCAAAGCTTCGGAAGAGACGGGAGAAGAATTAGCCAAAGGCGGTTGATGATCAGGCGTCTGGATGTCGGGATGACCCTTCGCCGCTTCAACGCAGCACCATGATTCTCAGCCAAGACCAGACTATGGATATCGTCAATGAATTCACCCTGGTAGTCTGCAGGGTGACATTTCGGTTGCGAGAACTAGATGAACGTTCCCGTCTGATATGGGGGCGAAAAGCCTAAGTCGGATGAGGCAGGCAGCATTGTATGTACGCGATGCTACCCAAGACAAAGTCTCTTTGGTGGAGACCTACCCAGGTACCATCAGCGTATCGGCCTGACAATGGTAGAATCCCATCCAGGTACGTACGAATACACCACTCACGAGCCAGCTCATTTGCGTTCACAACCTAGGCGCATGCTGCAGGGCGTACCTGCATCAACGAGATAGTGTCGGAGGTCGCTGATAGAGGTTAAAACGATGGAGGTGCTCGGCGGCTAAATGCAGGGCGGAATTTAGTGGCGTCCGGGCTCGGCAGGGTCCTCGCGTTGACCCACCTTGACAAACTCAACCTCATCCTTCGTTCATCTTGGCACATACATCGCGCCGGAGCTGACACTACAGCAAATGAGTTTCTTATTGATTTCGCCTTGCTCGCCTACGGGCCTGGTGGCATGTTTGCCAGGCCACCCCTGATACCCGCAGCTGTGAGCCAGGTACGGGACGGGAATTGGCGCTGCGCGCCGCTCGACCATCGTCCGGTCGTGAATATGTCGTCCCACTCGGTATCACTACGCTCTTCGTCAGGCTGTCGTTCTAGCTGGGGACATTGATCGCGCTTTTCTTGTTTCTTGAAACTTGTTGTACAAACACTCATTCCACATCATCATGACATCCAGAGGTGTCTCATTCAAGGGCCTGGCCCTCAGCCTGGGCCTCCTTCTGACTGCGGAAGCACTTGATCTGGGCTCTTTCGGCGGACAGGCGGAAGTCAGGCTACTCATGGAGAACGTTGCTGGCCAGGAAACCACGCCTGAGGCTAGAGAGATGCTTATCAAAGCAAATGAGAAGCCCGACTACACATGCACTGCAACCAAGTCATGTGACCTTGGATGCTGCGGACCTCTGTAAGTCGTCGATATGAACATGTATTATCGGCCATGATGTTAATGATAGTCGTTAGCGATGACACCGGTACCGGTGCCTGTGGCTTTGGTCCCGTCTTCTGCGGCGACAAATGCACCAGCGATTGTAGTCGTAAATCTGAATGCGATCCTGGCACCTGGGGTCTCCAGTATGCGAACCTCACCACTTGCCCACTCAACGTGTGCTGTAGCGAGCATGGCTTCTGTGGCACGACGGTTGACTTCTGCGGCCCCAATCCTGTGCCGCATCCCCAGTGCGACCTCTCGCAGCGGAGTGCCGACGCGCGCACCATCGGCTACTACGAGGGCTGGAATTTCCAGCGCCCTTGTGGTAACATGGAGCCTGAGGACATTCCCTTGGGTCACTGGACGCACATTAACTTTGCCTTTGCTCTCATCAACCCCAATACGTTCCACATCGAGGACATGGATCCAGGTACCGGATCACGATACGGTCGTGTAGCGGCCCTCAAGGAGAGGCAGCCTAACCTCAAGATCTGGATTGCTGTTGGAGGCTGGGCTATGAACGATCCCGGCCCGTACCGGACCGCCTTCTCCGACATGGCCGCCAGCGAAGCAAACCAAGACAAGTTCTTCGATTCACTGTTGACTTTCTTGAGGCGATATAACCTAGATGGCGTTGATCTCGACTGGGAGTAGTAAGTGACAAACTCTCATCATCTCTGGCTAAGCTGACACACGCGCTTCAGTCCTGTGGCTGAGGATCGAGGCGGCATACCCGAAGACTTCGACAACTACGTCAATCTTCTGCGGAGGCTTCGCGAGCGCTTGAACTCATCAGGTCGAGAATACGGCATTAGCCTGACTCTTGTGAGTAGCAACCAGTCCCTGCTATACTTTTTGTTGTTCCATCGCGACTGACCCCAATAGCCTGCCTCTTACTGGTATCTCCGCGGCTTCAATCTCCAAGGAATGGAGCCATATCTCGACTGGTTCAACATGATGACGTACGACATCCACGGTGTCTGGGACGCCAGCATCGACAGTCTCGGCCCTATTGCCCAGGCTCATACGAACTTGACCGAAATCAAGATGGGTCTCGAGCTCCTGTGGCGCAACAACATCAACCCAGAGCGTGTTGTATTGGGTCTTGGGTTCTATGGTCGCAGCTTCACGATGAAGGACCCTGGATGCATGACGGCTGGCTGTGAGTTTAGCGATGGCGCTAATGGCGGCGCATGCACGGGCACGCCCGGCGTGCTGTCGGCGGCGGAAATCAACGAGGTCATCGCTAATGGCGCCACTGTCACCCACGATGAAGAGGCGGCTGTCAAGATTGTCACTTGGGACTCGAACCAGTGGGTGTCATTCGACGACACTCAAACGTTGGGAACAAAGGTCGATTTTGCTCATCAGCACTGCTTAGGAGGGTAAGTGCGACGATTTTGTTCTTGATGCATCGCAAATCTGTGACCATTTGCTAACAACAATGCAGAACCATGGTCTGGGCTATAGATCTCGACGATGGTACGCTTACAAAAGCTCTCGGCGAAAACATCGAGAGACTGCCGATGCCCACGTACAAACCAAGACAGCTCTTTGAATGCGGTGCAAGGCCTGAGTTGTAGCTAGCAACCCGAGCGTGTTCGCATAACAATTTCATTACCCTTTCGTTATGAGTGACCCTCATAGCCATGAATCAATCGCAGTCGCAAATTATCTTCTACTCAATAGCAAAGATCCTTGCCCGTCCGCGTGAAGTCCGCGACCAGTGCACGGCCTGCGGGGGCCCGCTTGCCTTTATTTATTCCCTCGACAAGATCAACCCCCAGTTTCACGGGGTGCTTACACTGCTATGGTGACATGTATATGATTGTAGCTAAGAGTGCCCAGTAATTATCACGACGTTCTATTTACATGATCTATAAATGAACTTGGCGGGTACTTGCATACACGGTACTCATCAGCATGCACCATCTTTGGTGTCCCCGGCGCGAGAAAATTCTTTACTGCTCCTCGCCTTCCCGAGTCTGCCATGAAAGCCGCTTGAACCTGAATTGTGCGGCACCTCCAGGGTGGAAGGCGTGGGATCGCCGTAGAGCGCGACTAGCCGGTCGACATCCATGTTGCTTGGGCGGTGACGAATCGGGATGATTTGGTTCGGCATGGAGTCTTTTTTGTATTTCATGATGATACGTCGGTTCGCGCCATTATCGCCGCCACCAGCTTGAGAAGGATACAACATGATCGAATCTGGGTCAAACTGCGCGTCTATAACCATGTTCGCAGTGTTGCTAATGGGAAGCCAATCAGCAGCACTGAAACCGTATTTGCTGGCAACGCCGCGCAAGACACAAAGGTTGTTGTACTCTCCCTGCAAGATATCTCGCTTTCTGGCGTCCACTTCCGTATCAATCAGGACCTGTACTGATTTGTGGATCTTATAATGGTCTTCTAGGTTTCCACAATTGAAGTCGTCGGTCTCGAAGTACTTTTTCCCGGTCATTGGAACGCTCCAAGAGGGCCCAGTGATGCTGCTCTGTTCCCAGTAATACGGATTTTGGTGCTCGTGAGCAAGGCCCCAGGCGTGACCTAACTCATGGGCGATATTGGCGGGGGTGTTTTCTTGACCGACACCTTCCTTGTCAGAAAGGTGCATGGTTGGCCCACGGACGGCTGTCGTGGGGTTGTCCACGATCTCCTGTGCGTCGACCACGGGAATGCCCAGCGTCGTGGAAAACCTGCCGTAGTCGTTGTAATGGATGTGCAACACTGAGTCGCGCTTGTCTTCAGACTTGCATTCTGCATCTGAGACTTCCTCGTACTTGAAGCCATGTCTATTGAGCTGAGCCCACAGTTCAATGGCCGACCTGAAGAGGCCCTCGAGCTTATCGTGACCCTGCGAGTTTTCGAAGCAGTATCTGATCGTCTTTTTTGGCCAGATGCGGGGTAATTCTGCTTGACCTGGCCGGCTCTCGATGGAAAAAGCGCGCTTGCTGAGCGACGAAGTCGCGTTGATGGTTTCGATGGCTGAGTAGTCAGGGCGAGGGTTTGTACGTTTGTTGGGTGCTTTGGCCTCCCAAAACCTACTGCCACCAAGAACCCCTTCGGCGCTAGCGAGCAAAAAGATGATAATGGGAAAAAGATGCATGTCGAACGAGTGTGTTGGTGAACGAGTGTATGAGTGAATGAGCTAACGAGTGACTTCCACTCGAGACGGCGAATTGGTGATATCCAAAAACCAAGCAGCGGTAACAAGTATTCAAAGATTAATTGCGCCGAGTGAACAGCACACAACTTACCTGGACTCACGCCCCATCCGACCCTGGTCTCGGCCTTGCGCAAGGCTGCCTACGCAGGTAGATGCTCATCTCTATTGTGACCTTTCGCTTACAGTCTCTTTCGATAGAATGCGCCAATAAATTTTGCCGGTGTGCAGTTCCCGCCCTGATGGTCATCCAGTCAGCATAAGATGTTAGCTTCAATCATACGTCCCCACTTGTCCCGGTCGTGGTAATCGAAAAGGGCAGGTCCCGACCCCTATCAATTACGCCCTGCTTGCATCCCATATGAGCTATGCTTGGCAGAATCCTGAGGCTAAGGCATGCAATGTAACGTGGTGAAGAAAGAGGATGATAAAACTTTGTCCGTGGCGGCACGGCGGGTTCCTGCAGGTGAGCTTAGCCGCCTTAGCCCCACTAAGAATCTGCGCCGATAGCCTAAACCTGTGAGGTGCACCATCAAGCACTACGACATGCGGCTACGAAGCGAGCATCATCGCCGCTCTACCTAAAAGACCCTGCCCAGACATACATCCTTGCATCAGTCAGACAACTGGAATGATTTACGGCTGGCCTTAACAAACTCGGCATGTACCCAATGGGTATTCTAGTATCGCACTCTGGTTTTCGAGCCGCTAGACATCCCCTCACACCTGGGCTTCAGGGTGTGTTCATTCGTTTCCGTACATGCATAGCAGAACCAGAGCATTTCGGAATCCTCTTGCGTCAAGCTCCAGTCTTCGAGCACTGGTTGTACACACTGGTCTCTCGACTACATCGATAGCCAGCCGCTCGCCTAGCTGCTGTGTCAAGTTCGACCATGCGTTTACTGAGCCAACAAACGCGTTGCCTGGCTGCGGGACTACTTCTCACAATCGTCGGTGCCCAAGACTCCAGTCCTACAGGTCCAGTACACCCGGGCCAGCCCGAGAACTGCAACGGATGGCACACCGTAGTCAAGGACGAGAATTGTCAAATCGTGTCTCAAGCCTACGGTATATCCACGGAGCAGTTCCTTGAGTGGAACCCCGCGGTTTCCTCCGACTGTCGCGACAACTTTTGGCTCGACTCGGCCTACTGTGTGAGCGTCGGAAAAACCAGTACCAGACCTACCATATCCTCGCGTCCTACATCCACGTTCACTTCTGGCTCCATTTCATCTTCCTCCGGAACCAATTCTCAGACGGCCATCACGTCAACACCTGCGACGACGACCACTTCGTACAACTCGACTTATTCTGTCTTGCACCCCGTCACCTCGTGGAACGTGTCGACTACCAGTACCGACAATGTATGGCCACCTACCAAGACGCTCGCGGGGCAGACGGAAATTTGCAACTCATGGTACCGCGTTATGCCCGGCGATACATGTCAGCGAACGGTAGATAAGTCCGGTCTAAAATCCATCGACGAGTTTGTGAGCTGGAACCCCACGACCAAGGACGATTGTGATATGCTTCTCGCCGATTATTGGGTCTGTGTTGGCGTTCAAAGACAAACAGGTAACACGGATCTGATATGGGAGACCGCCCAGCCAGACTTCACCGCGCCTCCTGAGCCGACCGACTACACGCCTGTTACACTACCCACAGCCGATTCAAGTTTCGCACCAATCCCATCGCATGGACCTATGCCATCCAACTGCAAAGTTTTCCATCAGGCGACAGCCGACCAAAACTGCAATGACATTGTGAAGTTGTACGGCTACTTCTCGCAACAGCAGTTCTTGTCGTGGAACCCAGCCCTCGATGGCAATTGCCTAGGTCTTTGGCTCAACACTTGGTACTGTGTTGGCGCATACGCGGATGCTGATCTCCCACTACCCGCACATCAGACGGCGAAACCGACGGAGGGCAAAATCCCTCTGGGATACCCCAACGACTGCACGCGATGGTATCAGACAACCTTCGACGACACGTGCGACCTTATCGCGCTCATGTTCGGTAGCTTCAGCGAGGCCGACTTCGTGAAGTGGAATCCCTCCGTTTTCGGCGATTGCGCCGGCGTCGTTCCAGATGCATGGTACTGTATAGGTCGCCCGGGCACGCCGACTACGCGTACTCCAGGCGCGCCCTCGCCGACGCAAATGACAGAGACCATACAACCGACTGCGACGCAGCCGACAACCACTACAATAAAGCCAACTGAGCCTGTGCAGACACCTTCACCTGTCCGCGAAGGCATGGCGGACAATTGTGTGAGCTTTCATCTCCAGCAGCCAGACGAGTTCTGTTACGCGATGGCGACTGGCGCCGGCATCTCTTTGGCGTAAGTGCTTTCCGCGTCCAACCACTTTCCACGGTTCCTTCTCTTGGCCTTAGCTCTATCATCTCGAAGCTCATACTGACATTATCTCCAGCCAATTTTACGAGTGGAATCCCGCCGTGGGCAACGACTGCCAGAACCTGTGGCCTGATTACTACTACTGCGTTGGGGTGCTATCTATTTGATGGCAGTACAGATCTAGGTATAGAACGTGGCGCCTTGGCGCCGTCGAAATGTAATCAAGAGAACTGTCTCAAAGTGCAAATTTGCTTACATGCGGTGATGGTGTCTTGCGGCGCGGTGTTGGACCAGATTGCGGATGGTGGATCCAGACTGGCGGCAAATGGTCTTGGCAAACACGCTAGATACCTAGGTAGATTAGACCCGTGGACCTCTCGGGCTGGAGACGGTCCAAACCCCGAATGAGAGAGGCAGTCTTTTCCCCTAGAACGATGCGCGCCGCCAACGATGTGAAGCCCCTTGCATTGTACATCGGATCATTATGGGTAAGATGCCGTTCCTTGGCGGTTGACGCAGGGGTGATTAACGAGAACGGAGGCGCAATCAGCGGCCGCCTTCTTCATCACGCCAGTGCGTCGCCGCATACACGTTCGGGCAGACGGTAGCTACCTATGTATGGGCTTACTGCCTATTGCCTGATCGCTTCCCTGTCCATCAAGGCCATCCTCCTGTCGCATCCCCAACCATGTCCAGGCTCAGCGCATGGCTGAAGAAGTACCTGCGCATCGAATCGAGCCCCAAACCGCCATCCCCGGACGAGCCTCCGTTTCTACCTTCTTCGCGACGACCGATTACACCGACTTCGATCGACACACCAGCATGCCTCTTCTTCCAGCTGCCGTACGACATCCGAAGCATCATCTTGTCCATGGCCTTCGATAGACGCATGCTCCACATGGATCTTGTACAGCAAGCAGGCGCATGGCAATGGAGGGGCATCCCTTGCGGGCGTAATCACCCATTATGGAAGCCATCTATGCCATGGCATTGGAGAGGCCCGTGGATCGATGAGTGCATAAAGCAGATGGAGGAGGGCCGGCATAGAAGGAGCGACCCAAGCGACCCCGCTGTGCGTTCTGGGGTTTATGATATTGGCGTTATGGGGTTTCTGCTGTCTTGCAGGCAGGCGTACATGGAAGGTGTTGAGTTCTTGTATTCCGCCAACTGCATAAGCATCCAGAGCGAGCCCTTGCTTCTTCATCTCCCAAGACTGATTCCGCATAATCGATTGGCATCGATCACTTCTCTGGAACTGACGATTGAGGCACATCGTATTGAGCAAGATGATGGCACACCCTTCTTCAATATGGACCACCTAGAGCCCATTCTCGATAACATCGTCAAATACTGCCCCAGTCTCCGCAAATTCTATATGTCCCTGCTCGTTTACTGGGACCGACATCGCCACGATCTACTCACTGGTCCAGCCTTACCCCTGCTCGATGCCTTCTGGAGGTCGAAACAGTTGCGCAATATGATAGTCGAGCTGCCTGAACCGCACTACAGAGCGATCGAGTGCGCTCGGCCTATAATCCAGCATCCACGTGAAGCACCCGCCAGTGGTTGGCAGAAACGAAGTCAATGGAGAGCTTTGGATAGCAAGGAGCCTCAGGTACAATACAGATCTCTCGAGCGCTACCCGAGTCCGCCCCTGAAGCTACCGGTAGAAGACGGCGGAGATGATGAAGTGGAGAGTGCGGGATACTGGCTCCGCGAAGGTCACCCAAGATTTACCCATCTCACATCGGAATGTGGTGCCCATTAACGGCATTGCGTTACGGAGGTCCTTAGCAGAGATCAAACAAGTCGAAGTTCTGGTAAGGGGTTTAGCCTGCTGAGCCTGCACTTGTTTGAGCAATCAATCTTAATTTCGCCACAAAGGCCTTTTGCATCACGTTTAACATCTAGTATCTTGTACCTAATAGCTAGCAGACGAGAAACTACTAGAGGATGGTTCGCAAAGATGCGGAAGTACCCGCTCACACAATGGGGGACTCAGCGGCAGGCCTGTGCGATGCACGATCTGGTGGGGCTGGGAGCTAGGATGCGTTGGGGCTCATCGCAGAGGCGACAGATAGCCGTCGCCGTGCATCTGCAACTCCCGATCCTATGCCTATATACTGCGCCAAGCGTAGATTCGCGTTTCCTCGCCCCTCCTGGAATTGACTGGATCAATCAACGCGTTATGCATCCCGAAGTTGATGATAGAACACGTAGCCATTTCAATGCCGGTTGCGCACAGCTCAGCGCGACGCGTCCCGTCTCTTGTCGGGCCGCAAAGCAACGATGCGCTAGCCCCGAGATTCCTAAGGGGTGGCAAACCGTCGCGCTTTGCTTTTGCCGCTACTGACAACCTTCTCGCCCAACACCATACTATCACATTGCCCCGACGATCACGGGAATACAAGTACCTTCAATCGCGTCGGTCGCAATGCAAGATGCATGCACTGGAGGTGCTTGCCTAGGGCCAGGCCGCACGTGGGAGTCTCGCAAAGCTGTTCGCGGCGAAGGCAGGCGCGAGCAGCAATTCTACCGGTACACCCGATCATTCATTAGGTGCTTTTCAACCATGTTTCGACAGGACTGATGTTTTCGTAAAGATACTATGGCCCCTTCCGGCAGATGTCTGACTATGGCCCCCAATATTGCGACGTGCGCAATCCCGAGGCGAGAGAGAGGCACAAGGCCGTCTCGTGCCCCGACAAGATCCTCACGGCATTTTGCCAGCTGGGTGCTATGAGATTGAGGGCTCGACGTTGTTTGATCTTCTTCTTCGATGTCAACCATGCCTACATCATGGCCGAGGCGACACAAACGCTATCACTCGTAGATGATGCGATCCACGAACCCGGAGATGAGATGTGGATGGGTCACTCTATCATTCCCCGCGACGTTGCCTGTTGCGAGACGACCGTCAATCTACCTTCTTTTCCCATCTCCAGTGCTGCAGACGGCGACATCCGGAAGAGCGCCTTCGTAGTAAACGACTTGACCAAACATCCGGACCTTTCAACCAGGCCGTACGTCACTGGCTTTCCCAACGGCCGCTTCTACGCAGGTGTGCCCATCACAACACCATCTGGAGTCAACATTGGTGCATACTGCATCCTCGACGACAAAGTTCGTAATGGAATCTCGCAAAAAGATCTCAGCTTCTTGGGCGACATGTCGCAAACTGTTATAAACCACCTCGAATCTGTGCGTGCTCTCTCAGAACGGCAACAAACCAATCGCATGGTGGCAGGTCTTGGAGATTTTGTTCGAGGAACGTCGGGTGCCGCTCGTAAAGCGTCGCCCGCAACTAATGTGCCTGTGAAGAACGGCGGCGTCGGAGTTCAGGAAGCTTACTCAGGTCAGTATCGCTCGCCCGAGGCCTTGATGGACCCTACAAGTACTCCCGCTATGACGCCTTCGCAGTCGGTAGGAGTCTTCTTACCCGCTCAGCATGAGAACAGCTCATCGACCGGCAACGCGCAGATATCTGAGAACCCCACTTTTCATCATCATCAGCGATCGAGCGACTATAGCGGAGCTCCCCGGCTAACCGATCGGAAACATGCGTTGCTCGATCCACATGTGCGGACAAACACCGTGAATACACAGAAACATTTTGCTTCTCCAGCAGAAGGTTTCACAACCCATCCACAGCCTCGTCGACGTGAAGATGCCGACGATCCCAGTAGTACATATCAACGTGCTGCGGAAATCCTTTGCCAATCACTCGGACTAGACGGTGTCGCCTTCCTCGACGCCTCTGTCCGAGAATTTGGCGGACTGAGCGATTCACAAAATGCGGAGTCCAATGAGGGGAGTAACGCTGATAGCGATGATTCGGCTGTCGTTTTTTCACATTCTGACCTTACAAATGAGTCACAAACCGAACATGCAACCGCCTGCCAGGTGCTAGGCTTTGCACAAACAACGCGAAACCACAGCATGGGAACAAAACATCCGACGGGTCAGCCTCCCACGAAATTGACGGAATCGTTCTTACGCAGGCTCATGCGTCGTAATCCGCTCGGAAGAGTTTGGAAGTTTGACGAAGACTTCAGAATCTATTCCGAAGACGATATTTCTTCGGACGAGTCTGGAGCCGGTGCCAGTGCTGCGGGAACACGCTCATCAAGCAATGAACAACGCAAAACCCATCGTCAAGATCGACGAAATGATGGAGATATCCTGCAGGGTGTATTGCCCGGATCACGTTGCATAGCGCTCAATGGGATATGGGACTACACCAAAAAACGGTGGGCGGTTGCGGGTCTCTACTGGACGTGTGATCCACTCAGGAATATCGCCAAAGACACAGAGATGCAATTCGTCGATGCTTTCTGTGACATTATCGTTGCCGAAACCAAGCGTCTGGAGGTATTGGGCACCGACAAAGCCAAGTCAGACTTCATTTCGACTATATCTCACGAACTTCGCTCTCCACTACATGGTATATTGGGCTCGTGCGAGTTACTAGCGGAGCAGACGTTGGACGATATAGCTACGTCCTTTGTCGAACAGATCAACTCCTGCGGACGTACCTTGCTCGATATCATCGAACATCTTCTCGATTTCGCAGATCTCAAGAGCCGGCGTTTGAAGAAAGGTGCTGTGAAAAGTTCAAACATCAGCCAGAAGCTTCTTCCACCAACCACGAGCTCTACTACCGACGATCTGAAAGCGCTAGATATGAACATAGCACTTGATGACTTGACCGAGGACGCCGTTGTATCGACCGTATACTCCTTCTATTACGGCCAAAATGCGAAAGATCACACTCATCCACCGGTCATTCTCGACATCGATCGATCCGACGGCAGGCCTTGGCATTGCAGCTTAGCCACAGGCGGCTGGAAGCGCGTTTGCATCAATCTCGTCACCAATGCACTCAAATACACGCCTTCTGGACATATCCGGGTCTTCCTAAAGCAAGAGCCGAAACAGGGATCGCGGCGACGTTTTGACGCGGTGCTTACTGTTTCCGACACCGGAAAGGGCATGTCGAAGAAGTTCCAGAGCGACCGTCTCTTCCATGACTTTGCCCAAGAGGACACATTGTCTGATGGTCTAGGCCTGGGTATGCACATAGTCTCCAGGATTGTGTATGCAATGGGTGGTAGTATCGAAGTAGTAAGCGATCAAGATGGGACAGGTACCTGCTTCACTGTACGGGTGCCGCTCGAGGATCACCCGAATAGCGAGCGTCGCACTGGGGCTTTGAACGAAAGTAAAGTCACCCCGAAGGCCTTCGAAAGCATCAACGTCGGTCTAGTGACGGGACTGCATTCATCGGCCAACGTTGAACTTATTTCAACGGAAGCGGCTTCTGCGTTAGCCATCTCCTCTATCGAAAACGTCCTCACCTCCCTGAGCATACGGTCTGCGCGATGTGAGTGGCAACGCAGCAATTCATACGATCTCATGATTGTTATAGAAGCCGACGTCAATGAATGCCTTGCGACCCTCCGAAAGGAAGCAACTACAGATGACGGGGCTGAAAAGAGGAAAGACAACATTGCGCCCATCCTCGTCGTGTGCAACAACAGTCCCAGTGCACAGATCCTTCGCGATCAGTGGGCAACAGACAAACTTCAACCTCATTTGACGATGGAGCATATCGCTCTGCCTTGTGGCGTGAAACAGGTGGCTCGAACAATATCGTCTCTTTTGCGCTTGCACGAGAAGCGTACGATGACAGTCACAGAGCGGCCAAAAGCCCACAAAGAATTCAGCAATGGTCGTCTAGCGAATGGAGCTGCTCAACACGACGCTAAGACTGATCATCAACTCCAATCACAAGCTCTTGCTTCACTGTCACCTGCAGCAAAAGTTCCTGGCGTCAGAAAGTTCGGGGCTAACTCAGCAGAAATACTTGCTGAGGTCGCAAACGTAGTTCCGGTACAATCGTCGCCGGCAGAAGTCCAGCTGGTACACCCCCCGAGTCATCGAGTCTTCGACCCTCAAGCGCTTTCGTTTTCACCACCTGCCACGACGCAAATGCCGGAACCCCCTCTGATCAAAGTACCACTCGCTTCTGTAGTTGTGTCGGCCACGAAGATGCCGACCCTGCTTCTTGTAGACGACAACAACGTCAATCTTAAGCTTCTCGCTGCCTTTGCCAAGAAGCACAAGTACCCTTATCTTACCGCTCACGACGGTCAACTTGCTGTCGACGCATTCGTGAACGCTCACCAAACTGTTGCATCGCAACAAGGCAATGGAGTGAACCCTATCGACAAGGGCGCAATTGGCATACCAAACGTCATTCTTATGGACATCAACATGCCGGTTATGGACGGTTATGAGGCTGTTCAGCGGATCCGATCCTACGAGAAGAAGCATCATATGGCGGCATCGAAGATTATCGCAGTTACTGCGTTGCAGTCAGAGGCTGCACGGGCTGAAGCGTACGGTAGCGGCTTTAATATGTTTCTCAGCAAGCCGATCAAATTGCAAGATCTAGCGAAACTTATCCCGCTTCTCTAAGAAGAGACTAGTTAATTACAACGTAATGTGTATTAGAAAACAACCTATCTTTAATACTATATTCTTCTATTAGTTACTTTATCTTATCTAAATTCTAGATTAAATTCTTCTATAAGACAGCTTAGACTATTATCTATAGAAGAGTTTGTTATTCTTAATTCTACTAACTCTATTAAGTAAAAAAAATAAGATCTAAAGTAAATCTAAACTAGATCTAAGTAACTTTACTTTCTAGCTAATACTAGAAAGTAGTAACTAGATTTTACTAAAGCTTAGCTATTATTAAGATTATAGAGTCTATATTAGTTATATTATAATATAATATTTATTTCTATATATAACTATTTTACTTCTATCTAAAGATTTTTCTCTATATCTAGACTTTTAGACTTACTTATATAAGTAATTTAATAGATCTTTAGTATATAAAAAAAGTTTATATAATAAAATATCTTTACTTACTACTATAGTATATATAGAAAAGTTATTTTAAGCTATTATTCTCTTTTCTAACTTATAAACTAAGCTTATATAAGTATTATATTTATATACTACTTTAGCTTTTAGACTTTAATAAAAATACTTAATTTCTAAATTACTATAATACTTATAATAATTATAATTTATATCTAACTAGATAGATACTTCTAGTTTACTTATTAGTAGCTATAGATATCTTTAGTCTAAGCTAATTATATATAGCTCTAGAAGTATAGTTATTAGAAAATAAATAGCTTCTAAATTACTCTAAGACTACTATTAAAATTAAGAATATTAAGAGTTAATATTTTAAGTATATATTAGTATTAGTACTAGAACTTTTAACTAATAATAAACTATATTTTATACTAGTATATAAATTCTCTACTAAATTTAACTTTTAGGTATTTACTTTAAATACTTTTAGCTAAGAAAAATAACTACTTTATATCTAAGTTTAAAGAAGTTACTAGATATATAAAATACTAATAAACTTACTATTCTTTCTAATAGTATTATTACTTTAGCTAAAAACTTCTTTTAATACCTTTTACTATATTCTAATAGCTACTTCTATATTTAGAAGATATTTATATATATCTTATTCTAGAATTAAGAATTAAAGTATAGATAGTATAGATACAAAATAATAATAGAATACTATTAATTTAAATAAGTAGTTCTAGTAATATAGAACTAAGTTTAATCTTCTATACTAATAAAGTATAGTTTAAGAAAAATCTATTATATATTAGTAGAAATATACGTAATAGACTAGCTAAGATTAGAAACTATAATAACTATTAGCTTAAATAATAAAGTTTTTAAAAAGAATAAAGAATATTAATATTTTTAAGATAGAAAGAAAATCTATATACATTTTAAAAGATTTAATACTTACTATTATAATACTTTATATAATAGTGTCTATTATAATCTTTATTATAATAACTTAAGAAGTTTTAATAAAAGCTTTCTTTTAAGTTATAGATTATAAGTAAGTAATAAAACCTTTAGTAAGTAATATTATATATAAAAAGAATAAATACTTTCTACAAGTATATTTTTATAGTAATTAAAGTACTATATATATAGTAAATATTAAGAAAGAGTTATATTAAGTATTATAGCTATATAGAGTAAGTATAAGAATTTTAAAGAATAGATTTGTATTAAGATTAATATATAGAGTTACTAGACTACGTTTTATTATTCTATATTTATTATCTACTATAATAAGTATCTTTAATAACTTTTTAGAATATAGTACTATAATAACTATAACTAGTAGATAAAAATTATATTATAAAAAGTAGAAAATTAGTATTCTAAGATATATAAGTATAATCTTATATACTTTATATTATACTAGTACTAGATATCTAAAGTAATTTATAGTCTTAGTTTAAAGATAGATATATATATAAATATATTTCTAGACTATTAATAGCTCTTCTACTACTTATTCTAAATAGTAAGTTTATACTAATAGTAATTTAGTAATCTTAAGAATAAGTAGCTTAGAGTATTTTATACTTTTTACTATTTTTTTTTAAATATTTATATTCTCTAAGAAATATTAATACTAGAGTACTTTACTAATTATATAGAAATTCTAATTCTATTAGAGTATAAGATTAAGATATTTTTGTTCTAAAAATTTCTAATAGATAAAATAAGTATATTAAAGTAATTATTATAGAATGTATCTCTAAATACTCTTATAGAATTACTATATATAATTATACTAGTATAGATTAAGATAAACTCTTAAAAGCTTTACTACTTAAAAAAGCTTTTTAAGTAAGCTTATAATATAATAATTTACTTTTTATTTATTTATATACTTCTAGATATAATAGTTATAAGCCTAGCGCTTTAAAAAGATATTATAGTTCTAGATTTATATAGTTAAGATATAAAATGTTTATTAAAGTATAGTAATACTAATTTTATTACTAATCTTTACTTTTTTATAAAAGTATATTTCTATTACTTATAAAAAGTAACTTTATAAAAATCTTTATAAAAGCTTTTATACTTATAAACTTAGTATATTAGCTTAAGTAGTTTACTTAGTTTAAATTTAATACTTTAAGTAGAAGAATTTAGGCTAATATTAACTTTAATATAAAAATAGCTAGTTTTATCTAAATAAGTATTCTATAAGTTTTAGAGCTAGTAGCGCTTATATAAAATAGTATAGTTAATAAGCTTTATACTAATAAGTATAACCTATTTATTATAAAGTATAAGATATAAGTAATAGATTAGTAGTTAAAAAGTACTTATATTAAGTATCTTTAGAACATAATTAATTAGACTATAAGTTTAAAGCTTTTAGCTTTTACTATACTTTTTATCTTTATAAAGAAAGATATTATATTATAAGTACTTATTAAATATTTTTACTTTACGCTTTTTCTTAAAAAGAAACTATACTAAGAATTTTATATACTTATTATATAGAGTATACTTATAAAAAGTATAATAAGAATATATTAACTCTATGTTTTAGTAATAAAAGTACTTATATATTCTAGTCTAATCTAAAGTATATAAACTTACTAAAGTTAGTAATATACTAATAGTTTAGAACTATTTAAAAGTAATAAGTATTTAGCTTATCTTAGAATAGAAATACTTTATATTATAAAACTTTTTTAAAGCTTATACTATTAGTAAAATTTAGATTACTTTTAAATAAGTATTTAAGATTTTTACTACGCTAATTAAAAAGTATACTACTTACTCTACTAGTAGAGATAGTATATTTACTATTATAAAAGTACTATAATAAGCTTTTAGTAATATTAACTTAGTCTAAAAGTTTAAGAGAAATTACTTATATAGATAGTACTATAAGTAGTCTACTACTATATATAAGTACTTAAAAATAGTACTTTTAAGTAAATATTTAAAGCTTTCTAATAAAGCTAAAGCTAAAATTATTACTAAGCTTAAGAACTTAAAGTATAATATTTTATACAAAGCTTTTAATAAGAAGAGATAAACTACTTTATAGTAACTATAAATTAAAAGCCTAAGCTCTATTTATCTATAGTTAATTTAGATAATACTTATAAACTCTACTTTAATTATAAGTTAGCTAAGTATTAGTAGTATATACTTAACTATAAATTTAAATATTTATCTAGTTTCTATATATACTATCTTAAATAATAAAGTAGTAGTATATTTTTAAATAATATATTTCTACTTAAGTTAAAAACCTTTATAAAAGTATTTAAATTTTCTACTATAAAAGTAAAAATCTTTTTTTTTTAAATACTTAGATATAGTATATTAAAAATTAATAATACTTTTACTAAAAAAAAGAACTATATATAAAAACTTTATTCTAATAAGTATAGCGCTTATAAAAAGTTGTAATATTAATATTATCTTAAAAGTAGCTTTTAATAAGGCTAAACTTATAGTACTTAGAGCTAGACTTAATACTTTATATAGAAACGCTCTTTAATAACTTTATACTAGTAAAGCTAAAGAAAAGGTATAAGCTTATATTTATTAAATATAATTCTTTAAAGTTTTACTTAACTATAATAAGTATAACTAATAACTAGTACTTATAATAATGCTAAAGAAGCTTTAGTATATAAAAGTAGACTACTTAAGTCTAAAAGCGCTATAAGCTCTTATTAAGAATATACGTAATATATATATTAAGATAATAAGCTAAAGTAAGTATAAGTATTATACTATTACTTATATAAAGTAGTATATCTTTAGATAACTATAGAAGAAAGCTCTAGAACTTATTTAAAGAATCTTATAAAATTTTCTTAACTTTACTAATAGTTATAATAAATAGCTTTAAATTATAGTAATTAAAAATAATTATAGTAGTAAAATTTATTAGTATATATTTTAAGCTAAAATACTTATTAGAATTATAAAAGTTTTATATACCTTTTTAAGCTTTTTTATAGTATAGTATAAGCTTATTATTTATATTATTTTCTAAAATAATATTATTATAATATTATTTTAAGAAAGTAAGTTATACTTATAAAGTATAAGCTATAAAATAAAGTATTATTATAGAGTATATCTTTATCTATATTTATAAACTAAATAGAAAAGTAATAAGAGTAGACTAGAAAATAATTACTAAGTTTATTAAAAATAGAGTTAGTATAAATCTTTCTAAAAGGCTCTAGCTAAATATTATAACTAGTAGTAACCTAGCTATATAATATAAGCTTATTATATACTTAAAATCTTTTAGCGTTTAATACTATACTTAATATATAGTATATAAAGTATAGTAAGAAAGTCTATACTACTATAGCTAACATTTATTTAAATTAAAGTACTACTAATATCTATAGCTATAGAGCTTACTTACTTTATAAAAAGTAAGTAGCTAGATAAAATAAGTATAACTTTAAAGTTATGCTAAGAGGCTATTTAAAATACTTAGTAGAATATAAAGTATTTAATATCTATAGAATATAGTTTCTAAAGCTTAATTAAGTAATTATAATAAGAAATATATACTTTAAAAAGAAGCTTTTTTATAAAAGTAAAGCTAAAGATAGCTAGAAGTACTTAGTAGAAGAGCTTACGTATATTATTAATCTTCTATATAAGAATAAGCTATATAATATAAAAGAAGTATATAAAAATCTTTTTAACTAACTCTACGCTATAGTAAGTAAAATGTAAGACTAGTATACTTCTAAAGACTTTATCTAGAAGCTAGAGAGTAGTATATTATAGCTTACTATTAAATAAGCTAGCTAGCCTAATTAATAAGTAGTATATAATATATCTTCTATATAAATAGAAAGCTTAGCTAGCTAACTACTAGAAATTTATATAAACTTTTAAGAGTATATAAGCCTATTTACTCTAAAGTAAATACTAAAGTATAAAGTATACTAAACTATAAAATCTAATTAGTAGTATAATAGTAGTGTCTAGAAAGTATACTAAACTAAAAAAAAGTATTTACTAGTACTAAGTAATAAATAGCTATCTAATATAGAAAGCTTTTATTAAAATAAGGTATATAGTACTTATTAAAATAAAGTTTTTTTAAGTATACTATATTTTTATATATACTTTAGATTTAGAACTTCTTTAGAATAAGATAATATAGAACTAATACTTACTTCTTAACTAATACGCTAAAGATATAATAATAAAGAACTATTTTTTTTAAGCTCTAGAATTTAAAAGTAATATAAAAGCTTAAAAGTAGAAAAACTAGAAATTTATATACTATATAATTTATAAAATAGTATATAAGAAGATAATCTTCTAAATAGTCTTTCTAATTACTAATATAAAGTAGAAAAAGACTAGAAGAGAGTTTATAACTATTTACTTAATTATAGTAGCTATAATTTTAAGTAATTTACTTTTATAAAAGTATAAGCTATTTAAATATATATACTATAATTAACTACTACTACTTCTAAAGAAGTATAAAAATCTTAGTAACTATTTATATAAAAAGCTCTTTTATAAAGCTTAGAATAAAGAGATTAATATACTTTATTAAGTAAATACTTTAAAAAGAATTAAGCTCTTTTTAGTATAAAAGTATTTACTTTTACTAGAGTAGGTATTTATATATAAAGTTAATTATAATAGCTACTTTATTAAGTATAACACTTGCATAGTAGTAAAAAAAAGATCTATAAGTAATTAACTCTATGTACTCTATATAAAAGGCTAACTCTAAGAGTAGATACTAGAAAATATTAGATAAATTTAATAGCCTTAAAAAGAAAAGCTTTTTAATCTTAGCTAAAACTAGACTAAGTTTCTAAGATTTGTAACTAGAAACTATTTTAGATATAGCTTATTATAATAGCTTTCTTCTTCTTTAAAACTATTATTCTATAGTTATAAAGCTTATAGTTATATAATTTTCTAAGTATTAATACTATAAAATCTTCTATCTAAATACTACGTACTAGCGCTTTAGCTAGAATAGATTAAGTAAGCTATACTATAATAGTAATCTAACTATTATAACTACTCTTTTTCTTTATTATATAAAAGATTAGTAACTTTTCTTATAATACTTTTTACTTTAATTTTTTATAATTTACTATTTTTATTTTTTCTTTCTCTACTTACGTTAATTACGCTATAGCTTTTTCTAAAATAAATATATTCTTTTTACTTCTAGTACTTATAGTTAGTAATGTAATGCTAGTAAGATAAGTAATATTTTTTTTAGTTTATTAGTAAGTCTTTCTTTACTTATTAATTTTTTTTATAAGCTTTACTAACTTATATAAAAGCTTTTTAAGTAGTTTAAGTACTAGCGCTCTAAATCTTCTATTAATAAGCTAAGGCTACTTAATTCTAAGAGTAATTAAAAGAATATTAGTAAGTAGCTTATAGTCTCTAAAGACTATCTTAACTATATTTTACTCTTTATTAAAAAGTATAAAAATAATATTTATATTTTTAATAAGTTTAATACTAAAACTTATAACTAGTATAAAAAGATATATATCTAATACACAACTATAAGTTTTTTTTTCTTTTACTTTTCTTAATTATTACTAAATTTTTAAAGTACCTCTAGAGTTTAGAAATACTATTAGTTAGTTTTATTAACTTATTTATAATAAGTTTATAAATTTATACTTCTAACTCTAGTCTATTAAGAATATACTTTTACTTTTCTTTTAGAAGTTTTAAAAAAAGCTACTTAAAAGTTCTAAGTAAAGCTATATTAATAAGCTCTTTTTAGTTATAACTAAGAGCTTTTTTTTTAAGCTTATTTCTATTATAATATCTATTTAGACTTTATATAAGAGTAATATATAGCCTATATTATCTTTAGTAAGTTACTTATTTCTTTTTTTTACTTATTATACTAACTTCTATATACCTTTTTACCTTTAAGTTCTTAGCTAATATATTTAGTATCTAGCTTTATGTAATTACTTTTTACTCTATATTTAATACTAAGTTTCTCTAGAAAGTTATTTATAGTTCTAAGTATATTATAATAATAACGCTAAGTAATTATCTATATAAGATTAAAAGCTTTAAGAATAAGCACTATAATAGCTTTATATTTACTAATACTCTAGCTTAAAAAAGATTCTATACTACTTTTTAGAAGTATTAGATATTAAAAGAAAATTATAATAACACTTAGAATAGCGCTACTTATATAGCGTGTAATAAGAATAAAAGCTTTAATTACTCTTATCTAAAGCTTAAATAAAATTAAGTCTAGTAATTAAAGTATTATTACTATTAGTATCTTTAGTTTAGTTTATTAGATTTAATTTCTATATTAGCTATTTTAGTATAATTATATTCTTTTCTAGAGTTTTATTTTATTATAATACTCTTTACTCTTAAATAATAAATAGATTCTTACTTTTTTCTTATTTTTATACTCTTACTTTTATAATATTACTTTTTATTTCTAGTACTTTTTTTTTTACTAAAAATATATACTTCTTTACTTTTACTAATAATAATTTCTAGTTATACTACCTTTAGTAGCGTAATTCTTTAGAGTTTTTTTTTCTAAAATCTACTAGAAGAAACTTATTTATTTTTTTAGTATATACTAAGAAGAGTTTCTAATTTATTAGAGAGCTTATTTTACTTATAGCTATAGCTAGTTTCTATAAAAGCTTATAGTATCTAGTCTATTTTATAAAGTATTGTAGTTTTATTTTATATTTTACTATTTTTTATTCTTTACTAATTATCTTATTTATATAGTATATAGCTTATAGTTTTTTTCTACTACTTCTATTAGCGCTTTTAGCTATATATTATTTACTACTTAACTAAGTAGTACATTCTATAAGTTAAGCTTTAAGTAGTTTATATAAAAAATAAAGTGTACTCTAAATAGTATATTAAGCTTTATATGCAATAGTAAGATTACTTTTATAACTTTATACTAGCTATTTTTTTAGTTTAGCTTTATACTAAAGAGCCTATTTATAAGATTAAGTCTATATTAGAGCTATACTCTTTCTTTAATATATAACTTTAGAGCTTTTTACTAGTAGTAGTTAGCTTATCTTTTTTTTTCTACTATAATTTAGCTATCTAAGCTTAGATATACTAAACTACCTTTTTAAACTTATTAGTTATAGTAACTATAGAAACTTTAGAAGCTAGTATACTATAAGCTAGCTTATTAGAGTTATTTATTTAGATAGACCTTACATTATATCTATATTATAGAAAGAAAGAGCTTATTTATACCTATAAAGGCTGTATTTTTTCTTTTAATTACTATTTAAGTATTTAGATATAGTCTTCTTTAGTTATTCTAGTTTTAGTTAATATATATTTTAAGATAGATCTTAATAATACTATTTATTTATTTTATTAAACTATTAGTTTATAAGTAGTAAGCTATTAGAATTCTACGCTTAATCTCTAATTTTATATATATTATTATCTAAAATCTACTAATAAACTAGCGTTTTTTATTAGAAACTATTATACTTAGAAGCTAGTAGTAGGTAACTACTTTTTTATTATAGTAAAGTAATAATATAGAGTAGAGTAATAAAACATAGTTAGTAACTTTATATAGTAATCTTAGTATAAATGTTTTTTTTTAAATACTTTATACTTACTATATATAACTATAAGTATTAATAAAACTCTTTTTCTAATATCTACTATAGATATAAATAGTAATAATATACTTATAGAAAGTAATAGTAATAAAAGCGTTTTTAGTAGACCTAAAAATAAACTTAAAAGTAAACTTAAAAGTAGTAATTGTAAAGAATAGAGAAGTAAAAGAAACTATTCTCTAATAATAGAATATAGCTTTATTAGAACAAAGTAGTTAAATACTATAATAAATAGTATAACTAATAAAGATTACAATAAAGTAATTGCAAAGTAGATAATAAGTAAAAGGTAATAATATTATTACTAGATAAAGAATAACTATAGAGAATTGCTATTTCTTTTATAAAAAATAGCTACTAAAATAATTACGTAAATATAAGCCTATTTCTGCTAAAAGATAAGAATTTATAATTAAATCTACTTAATTCTTAGATTTATAATCTAGACTAGTACTAATTATATTAGTCTATGTATTGTATTATATAGACTAATAATTAGTTTATTACTAGATCTTTTAGTAATTATAGAAAGAGAGATAAGAAAGATAATAGTTATTATCTTACGTAGTAACTCTAATAATAGCTAGGCTAAGATAAATAGAGGTATTTTATAATCTTCTAGTATAGTAGATTAAAACTAGCTACTAAAATTTTAATTACGTAAGTAATTAGATTTACTAGAAGTTTTCCTAATTTGTTAAGAAAAAATAATAAGTGTAATCTTAACAAAGGTTAATAATAAAAAGATAATAATAACTAAGTTATTATAATCTTTACATACTCTCTTAAGCTATAGTTTTATAACTAACTAATAAGAAAATATAAGTAGTTTTTATAAATACCTTATTAATAATAATTTATAAGAAGTTTTAATAACTATTTTAAAACTAAAAACCTATTTCTATTTCTATTTCTATTTGCTAATAAAAATAGTTATATAATAATAACTAAATATAAAGCCTAGACTAGAATCTCTAAGGTAGAAGAACTTAGAGGTTAAAAACCTAAGCTCTGTAGTAATAGTATTAATATACTATTTTATTATTATAAATAATAATAATAATAACTAGTTAGAAATAATTAATCTAGTTTAACTAGACTAATTCTATTTATAAAATCTTTAAATTTAGAATAACTAGTAGGTTTAGTTAGATTATCTACTAGAATAGTAGTAGTATTTTTATAAACTAGATCTATTTTATTATCTAGCAGATTTTCTCTAATAAAGTAATAAGTTATATCTACGTGCTTAGTTCTAGCGTAAAAAATAGAGTTTTTAGCTAGTTCTATAGCACTTAAAGAGTCTGTTTTAATAATATTAGGTTTATTAAAAATAGAACTAAATTCTTTAATAGAATTATTATTAAAAAGATTTTTAATAAAGTTATTAAGATATAAACTTTCTTTAGTAGCTTCTTATAAAGCTATATATTCTACTTCTACACTAGAAATAGCTATAGTTTTTTATAGTTTTAAAACCTAACTAATAGCTATATTATTATTATAATTACTTTTAGAATTATTTAACATAAATATATTGCTTATAGTAGATTTTTAAAAATCTAAATTACCTCTCTAATCTAAATTGCTAATACCTAATAAAATAATACTATTATTAGCATTATTAATAGTATTATTATTAAAATTATTAGATTCTAAAGATTGTAGAGTTAAATTTAAGCTGTAATTACTAGTCTTTAATAAATAACTAAATATAAAATTTAAGTATTTATAATGTTCTAGACTAGAATTAGATATAAATCTAGCTAGGTAATTAACACTATAAACTAGATTAGGCCTAGTAAATATAGTTTAATAAATTAAACTACCTATTTCTTTTTAATAGTCTTTAATAATAGAACTATCTTCTAGATTTTTAGATAATTTAACTTTTATAGGCAAAGGTATAGATTTAAGCTTATTTAATAGCTTATTATATTTAAATAATAGCTTATTAATAAAGCTTCTTTGCGTTATAATTAAAGATCTCTTAGATCTATCTCTAATTATTTCTACACCTAGAAATTTTTTAATTTCTTCTAAATTAGTTATTTCTAATTTAGAAGTTCTAGTTAAATCTTTATATAGATTATTAACTAGATTTATATTTTTAGTAAATACTAATATATTATCTACGTGTGTAGCTAATATAATATATTTAGTATTATATATAAAAACACTATTATCTATATTTAAAACTTTAAAATCTAGTTATTTTAGAATTTTAGTTAAAAATAATTACTACTACCTAGAAGCTTATTTTAAACTATATAAAGCTTTATTTAATTTATAAACTAGATTATTATAGTCTTTATTTAAACTAGTTTTATTAATAAAATCTATTAAGGTTTTATCTATAATATCTTTTAAAGCTTTTTTTAATATATATTCTTCTAGGCCTATAAGTAATTATATATAAATATTGTAAAGAATAGATAGGTAACAAGAACTATTCTCTAATAATAGAATATAGCTTTGTTAGAACAAAGTAGTTAAATACTATAATAAATAGTATAACTAATAAAGATTGCAATAATTTAATTGCAAAGTAAATAGTAGGTAAAAGGTAATAATATTATTGCTAGGTAAAGAATAACTATAGAGAATTGCTATTTCTTTTATAGAAAATAGCTACTAGAATAATTACCTAAATATCTACCTATTTCTGCCTAGAGATAAGAATTTATAATTAAATCTGCTTAATTCCTATTAATTTCTAGATTTATAATCTAAGTCCGCTAAATTCTTCTTATCTTCTAGATTTATAATCTAGACTAGTACTAATTATATTAGTCTATGCGTTGTATTGCATAGACTAATAATTAGTTTATTACTAGATCTTTTAGTAATTACAAAAAGAGAGATAAGAAGATAAGAGTTATTAAATTACGTAATAACTCTAATATTAACTAGGCTAAGACAAATAGAGGTGTTTTAGAATCTCCTAGTGTAGCAGATTAAAACTAGCTACTAAAATCTTAA